>NC_057741.1:28712672-28726834 GCF_004010195.1 Chiloscyllium plagiosum | reverse complement strand
AAGCAGGCAAAGATAAAAGGTAGGGAGGAGGGACTTGGGTGAGGGGCGTTGGGAATGCGATAGGTGGAAGGAGGTACAGGTGAGGGTGATAGGCCGGAGAGGGGTTGGGGGGGGAGAGGTCAGGAAGAAGATTGCAGGTCGAGAAAGCGGTGCTGAGTCCGAGGGTTGGGACTGAGATAAGGTGGGGGAGGAAATGAGGAAGCTGGAGAATTCTGCATTCATCCCTTGTGGTTAGAAGGTTCCTAGACAGAAGATGAGGCGCTCTTCCTTCAGGCATCGTGTTGCCATGGTCTGGCGATGGAGGAGGCCAAGGACCTGCATGTCCTTGGTGGAGTGGGAGGGCGATGTTAAAGTGTTCAGCCACAGGGCGGTTGGGTTGGTTGGTACGGAGTGCCCAGAGGTGTTCTCTGAAACGTTCCGCAAGTAGGCGGCTTATCTCTGGGTGTCTTGTTACGATGTCCCAACTTCTACTTTCATCTCTTATGTATATCCCAATCATTTGTTTAATTAAATTTTAGTTAGAAGTGAAAAACTGAGAGCATTTTTACTGCCATACATCTGAAATAAAAGCAGAAAATCCAGGAGAGACATAGCATTAGAAACTGTGCAGAGAGAAACAGAGTTCACACTTTGTGTCCAAAGATGATTCTTCGGGACTTACAGACCTTCGCCCTGGTTCCCTCTCCAAGGTGTTGCCGTACATTTCTCCAGCACTTCTGGATTTTTATTATATAATTCATTGCTAGTTTGTTGCCTGTGAGAATACTTACATATGATTGGTTTCCTACCCTAATAACATGATTGATGCATAACTGGACATCCTTTAACTTGGTGCCCGATTCAGACTGATTCTGGTGAGGGAGATATCCACTGAGATCACTAAATCTCCTTTGCATCCAGCAAGTCCAGTTACTCCACAGATGTAACATTTGGACCTGTTTTTTTTTCCCTGTGACTTATTTTGTTTGAGGTTCATTAGCTTTACTCTTGTCTATTATCCCTTGTGTCATAAAACACAGTTAAGTAACATGAGTGAATCCATATCATCTATCCCTTGCATCATTAAGGTGTCTGTCACATCCCCTATCCATCTGTTCGCCCTCCAGTAACATGTGTGCAGTTTTCTGAGTCTCTGTTTGCATGGACACACAGGATGGATTTTAAAGGGTAATGGGTGCCCTGGCCCCTCCAATTTAAAAGCTGATCAGCATCTCGCCAACATAAAGTCTGGCAGCCTGTGGCCATTATATGCAGGGATTGACCTTAATTGGTGCAGAATGGGATTTCGACCCCTCAGGGACAAGAGAGTGGCCAATCAGTCTGATAGTCCCAGCAGCGCTGGAAGACTGCAGTGGTCACTGATGGGATTACAACCAATTCCCACAAGCAGTGAAGATGTCTCCAGTAATCCAGGGGTCTAGGGCAGACACGGACAAGAATACCACAGTGGCTGAGAGTGTTGAGGGCAGTGGTGGGGGTGGGTTAGATTTGAGAGGTGAATGGGATTCAGGAAAAGGAAGGTACCCATTTTGGGAGACAGGAGAACTCTTACAATGGCAGGAGAGGAAACCCCAGAAGAAGCATCTGCCCTTTTAGCCTGACAGCAGCCCACAACGTGAAAGGCAGTCAGGCTGGCTACATCTTGCATTCACTGTCCCCTGCCTTGCACACCATTGCAGTGTACTAATGCTCCTAAGTGGCTGAACTGCCCAGTTCAGGGAACTCACTGAGCCGAATGACAGGCTACCTGATCGCCCTAATATGGGGGGTAGGTTGGGGTGGGAGCAGAGTCGGGAAGGTGTAATACCAGATAGCTGCTTCATTCCACTGGCCCTATCAACTTCACACCACCAACGTGATGGGGGCGAACCCCAGCCGCAAGTCTTCAGCATTCTTGTCACTCACCTATGAGCTTACTCCAATTAATTAATATCAATTTTTTGCAAATTATTTGACCAGCAAATTATTCAGAGTAAATGGTTCTAGTTTTAATCTGCCTTTGTTTGAATCAGAGAATGCATGAAGACATCAAGGTCCTGAGTAACCATTTTGCAGTTTTGCTAATGACCATCTGTTTCTTGGGTATGTATGCTTCATGCTTGCTATGGTAATAAAACATTACATTTAATAAAGCCCCATTGGAATCTATCTGCTATTCTTTGGACTATGTATTTCTGACCAGCTGGAGTACTGTCAATCACATTCATAACATTCACGGAACAACACGGTTTTGACATCAGTAAATTTATAAGCTATATTCTGCATGATGCTCCACCACGAACTGTATTCTACATAATAGGACACTGCAGCACATCCCTGAGAATCATTACTAGTTACTGTTTCCCTGTCAGGACAGTTTAATACAGTAATTTACATTACTTTGCTGAAGTTTAATCTTCAGGCATTGCAGAGAGAATGTTATCAAAGCCTGTTCCAAAAATACACAAGTAAATTATATTCATTGGATAGCCCACACGAGATAATTCAGCTGTCTCCTCACAGAACATTTTTAAATTCATGATTCATGAGCTATGCTTTCTAAGATCGAGCTGGTCATGCCTTACAGCCTATGAACTCCTTGGACAATCACTGCTGCCATCTTTTATCGTGCTCTGAGGCACTTTCCCCATAATGTGTAGTCTGCTAACATTGCCTACAATTTCCAAGTTTATATCTAGGTTCTATTAGATATTGCATTAACGTTCATCTTTATTCCAAGGATTTGTTCCAGTCCTTGCCTTTATACAGTTCTTAACACCGTTGGGCAGATCTTTGGTGCCTGTGTCGGCAAGGCAAGCAGGCAGAGAATTTCCCTAAGCGAATTTCACTCTGAGATCAGTATTCTCAGCCACTTTTCTGGAGCCCAGGTCCAGCAAGAACTGGTTACCCATCTGGACTGGCTGAGAGCAGGCAGTTAGTTTGTTAACTCAGAAGCTATTAAGGTTGTTGATGAGGTCCTGACTGGACTTTTCCCATTCTTCTGCCAATCTCCTCACACAGATGACACATGGTTAGAGGCAGCTTCCTGGTGCTGGAGGATCCATATCTCCAGGATCATTTGGAGGACCCGCAGCCCCTCTTACTCCCACCAGCTCCACCTGTTTGGCCACGGACACGAATGCAGACTGCCAGGGAGAGGGCATAATGATGGCTTGGTAGTGGGAGCTATTTCTTCCATTTTTAAAGGTGTTGTTGAAAGAATTGCCCTTCTCTCTGTTACTTGATATCGTAGGATGCAGCTCCTTCAATACTGGAAGGCTCCTGGTGGCCCTGAAACTTCAAGAGTGTGCTAAGAAAGGGCAAGGCAGTGACCAGTCTCTGCCCATTACTTGATTGCCAGTGAGCTGATCTTTTGTCACCTGGTTACATGATTGGCCAACGTAAAAATCCAACTCCATCTTTAATGAATCACTACATCGTTGCTGTTGACAATGGAGAAGGTCACAATTCAGAAAGGTCTATCCAATTATTGACTAACGTGCTGTAATGAAGAATATTGCTATTGGTACAGTTGGATACATGAGGAAACTGCTCTCATCCCATTTGAGAGAGCTGCTTTGTTTGATAGAGATAAAAAAGAGAGTTAAACCCTGCTCAGGCATGTTATGACAAACCTCAATAGCAGGTGAGATTTGAACCTGGACCTTCTAGCCTTGAGGTATGGACATTACCAAAGGTCCACTAGAAAGAAAATCTGGGAGAGTGTAGTAATATTGCCTTTGAGACAAGGTCACAGATTGAACACAATTATTAAATGTTCATTCAGCTCATTTAGTTGAGGTATTCTACATAAGGGTAAGACTGTGTTGCAAAGGTTATCATAGATGCTGCTTTCATTAAACTGCAGATGAAAAACAAATACATTATGTTTTTAATTATTAAAAAAGATTAGTTATATTCTGCAGTCGCCTGTGCCAGATGCATCGACGTACTTTATGTCACCTAAAGGACTAGAAATTAAAACAATGGCTTGAAAGAGACTTAATCTTGTTCAAAGTATTCAATTATTGCACAATAATGAGTCTTGAATAAACTATCAGAAAATTGTATTATCATTCCATCTGCGGTTACGGCAGGGTATTACAGCAATGGGATATCTCAAATGTGAGTTCAAACATTAAAATGAATTGAAGATTAAAAATCTAATTAGGCAACATGAATAAAGTATGAGAAGAAAAAAGGCCTTTAATACTGTTTTGCTCAGCAGTGGGGGAGTGTTTTACAGACATTTATTCACAGTGAATATGACCTCTGTGGGAAGTAGCAAGCTTTTTCAATCCATTACAGTAATCAGTCTAAAGACTAATGGTACTTTTCTAATTCAGACTGAACATTGACCATAGAAGTGCCAAAGAGACACTGTGAGTTGATATTGTTATATTGGCAAAACTGTTTGTCCTCCCTGGTTTTTTCCTTTTGATTGCACTTGAGAAAAGTGCTTGATCAACATGTTATTACGTTGTGCAATATTTAACTCCATGTTCAATCTAAAGGTACTTAATCGATACTTGTGATGAATTCTGATGCAACATTAAGATATATCCAAGGTGCTCTTTCTGTCTTCCACATCAGTTTGATAATTTCAACTTTAACCAAGTGGGCATCTTTTGAAAGCACAGCAGCTTGTAAAAGGACCATTAGGATAACATTTAAATATCTACCATGGAACCTGAGACTGAAGAAATTCAAATTGAAATCCAAAAAGAGTTTAGCAGATCTGAAGGTAAAGTAGGTCTCACTTGTCAATTCAGTGCTGTGCAAGAACAAGCATCTAATTATGGAATAGCTTTTACAATTTCAGTGTGCTTTTCCTGGTTCTCTTTGAAGTTGGTGTGCTTGCAATCATTGTTTTCCACATTACAAGCAGCTATGAAATAAAGTGTAATTGATCTTCTGTAATGTTGGTAGAGTAAATAGTATTGGCCAAAGGACAGATTACAGCGGCTTGCCTTTCTTTACTTATTACCATGGGATGTCCAACTTTCCCTTGAAGAGGTGAATGAGGTCTTAGCGTAACATCTCATTCACCTCTGACAATCCATCTATACAGCACTGGAGGGAGGATTATGTGCTCAACTCAGACCACTGGAGTTCAGCTTCTAAAAGCTGGACTGCTGCCAAATGTACCAAAGTGATGCTCAAGGGAGCAGCAGATACATTGGGCAGTATTTCTGCAAGTGATAGGAATATTTCCTGCTGGCTGTAAACCCAGTGAAACCTCCGGGGAAGGTCTGCCATTATAAGTTGCTTCTCAGAAACTTAAGAAGCCCATGGTGGCCTTCCCTCATATCTTGAGAGCTTGGGGGTTGGAATTCCCAATGACCAAATGCTGCCATTGCAGGCAGCACCAGCACACTCACTAGCCATGTACCCAGGGCATGGACTAGGACCTTTGAGGTTACCCAGGTCACAGGTGAGTGACGGCTGGAATTCAAGTTTGGTCAAAGGAGGAGGGTGGGTCAGTATCAAGGGCAAGGAGAGGATTCTCAGTACAGAACCCCTGCTCCATGCCAGCGATTAAGCACTGAGTGCTTTTAAACATGGGACACCTTTCCCACTCCAGGCTTTTCAGTTTCCCTCACCTGCCACACCTATTTCTGGCAGTTGAGGTAAGATCCTCAAGTGAGCTTTATTTGTCCTCCGAAGAACCTCAATTGACAATGGAGTGGGAAGGCCACTAATGATATCTTGGGGAGAGCCAGGAAAGCGATGGGGGGATCCACACCCATATTCTCCACCTGACTATATGTCCCCTCATATCAGGGGAAGATATTAAATTCCACCCCCTATTAAGTCAATTTATTTTTAAGGGAAATTTATCACACAAGCTGGAAGAACAACATCTCAATTTTTGCTTGGGGACCCTGCAACCCTCTAGACTCAATGTCAAATTCAATCATTTTAGGGAGTGAACTCTCCCGTATCCTAGCCCCCTACCCCACACATCAGGTCCTGTTATCACATAGTCTGCCATTACACCCTACCTGTTGTTAGCCACTCTTTGGGTTCTATCTCCACCTATTCTTTACTCTTTACCACTTCCCCCCACCCTAACTTTTGCATAGAAACCAACATTTCCCTAGCTACCATCATTCCTGAGAAAGGGTCACCGGACCCAAAACATTAACTCTGATTTCTCTGCACAGATGCTGCCAGACCTGCTGAGCTTTTCCAGCAATTTGGCTTTATTCCTGATTTCCAGCATTCACAGTTCTTTCGGTTTTTAAACTTATTGAGATCCTGGATGAGCATTTGGAAAGGCTCCCAGAGTAGGAAATTAAGTGGTATTGATGTCGGTGGTGAATATCAGGCTTATATGAAAGCATGCTTACACTTACTGACTGAAAACCTCCAATTCAATCTTTTAAACAAGACGAAAATAAAACAAAGAATTACGGATGCTGGAAATCTGACTCAAAAACCGAAATTGCTGGAGAAACTCAGAAGGTCTGGCAGCATCTGTTGAGAACTGAACAAGGGACATGGGACTCAAAATGTTAATTCTGCTTTCCCTCCACAGATGCTATCAAGCCTGCTGAGTTTCTTCAGCAATTTTTGTTTTTGTTTAAAAGAATATTTATAGCCACATCTCAGTGAGCAGAGATCTCGATCAAAGATAGCTGCATCTTTGCATCCCTCTACATTCCTGATGACGGGCTTATGTCCAAAATGTTGACTCTCCTGCTCCTCAGATGCTGCGTGATCTGTTGTGCTTTTCAACTCCTTCCATATTTCTATCATATTTCAAATGGAAGTAACCTTCATGCAAATTACATCCAATAATAATTGCTTTGCAAGTCTATAAATGGGGCCTATCACCTACACCATTAGCGAAGCATTCTCCTGGGTACTTAACTGGGTGGAGCCAAACTATTTAACAAAATCATTTGGGAAATGGGACTATGGCTATGAAAGGAATGCAAAATCCTTTTGTGTAGGTCAGGCAACTCTAGTCATGACAATATTTTGGTCATGGGACTGTTGGAGAGGTAAGGTTGTGTGACAAGCCAACTAGCCCTTTTTGTGCGTGCGCACGTGGTGTGTGTGTGTGGGTGTGTGTGTATCTGTGTGTCACCCCAATTTTATTTTCTGCAGGACAAATACATGAGATGCAGAAGGAGCAAGATCACCAGACAACTTGTAAGCTTGAATCTCTGTTTGCAAAATTTGACTATCTCAGTGCTCCAGACAGTGAACTTACAAAGAACTCATCCCAACAGCGGCTGTCTCCAGAAGAAAAATAGATAAATCATCTGGGTATCTCTTTACAGTGCCTCATACTGAAAACAGCATGATCACCAAGTTTAGCCAAAATATTTCTTTTAAACTTAGATTATGTTTAGTACAAAAACCAACTAATCCTTTTTTCTTTACTAAAACCCACGAAAACCTGTCTGGTTGTAAGTATGATGATCACTGCTGTAAACATTTAAGCATTGACAGAATTGCAGGTATATCCATCCCCCAAAAAACCTGAGCAGGTCTGGCAGCATCTGTGGATAGAAATCAGAGTTAACGTTTCAGTTTGAGTGACCCTTCCTCAGAACTAAGTTCGCAGTTTTTCCAGCAATTTCTGTTTTTGTTTCTGATTTTTGGCACCCATAGTTCTAACTGTTTTTATTTTAAGAAATACTGTTTCAGTCAAAAAAAAAGATCCATTTAAACTGCTCTTCAGTTAATAGCCACACTTCAGATAAGATTTAGAGTCATAGAGATGTACAGCACAGAAACAGACCCTTCAGTTCAACTCATCCATGCCAAGCAGATATCCTAAATTAATCTATTCCCATTTGCCAGCATTTGGCCCATATCCCTCTAAACATTTTCTATTCATATACCCATCCAGATGCCTTTTAAATGTTGTAATTGTACCACCCTCCATCACTTCCTCTGGCAGCTCATGCCACCTTCTGTGTGTAAAATGTTGTTCCTTAGGTCGCATTTAAATCTTTCTCCTCTCACCCTAAACTATGCCCTCTAGTTTTGGACTCCCCTAGCCTTGACTATTTACCCTATCCATGCCCCTTATGATTTTATAAACCTCTATAAGGTCACCCCTCAGCCCCCGACGCTCCAGGGAAAAAAGCCACAGCCTGTTCAGCCTCTCCCTGTCGCTCAAACCCTCCAACCCTGGCAACATCCTTGTAAATTTTTTCTGAACCCTTTCAAGTTTATCAACGTGGGCAGGCAATGGCCTAATGGTATTATCGCTGGACTGTTAATTCAGAGACCCAGGTAATCCGACGCTCCAGGGAAAAAATCCACAGCCTGTTCAGCCTCTCCCTGTCGCTCAAACCCTCCAACTCTGACAACATCCTTGTAAATTTTTTCTGAACCCTTTCAAGTTTATCAACGTGGGCAGGCAATGGCCTAATGGTATTATCGCTGGACTGTTAATTCAGAGACCCAGGTAATGTTCTGGGGACCCAGGTTTGAATCCCACGTGAATTCATTGTTGATCATTAGGGAAGTACCCCTCTGGGTCACTAATGTTCTTTAGGGATGAAGACAGCCATCCTCACCTGGTCTGGCCTACATGTGACTCCAGAACCAAAGCAAGGTGGTTCACTGTTAACTCCCCACTAGGCAATTAAGGCTGGGCAATAAAGGTTGGCCTGGACAGCGAATGTCCTCACCCTGTGAACAAATAAAATAAACCCTTTCCTACAGCAGGTAGACCAGAATTGAATGCAGTATTCCAAAAGTGGCCTAACCAATGTCCTGTACAGCCACAACATGACATCCCAACTCCTATACTCAATGCACTGACTGATAAAGACAAGTGTACCAAACGCCTTCCTCACTACTCTGTCTACCTCAAATCCTCCTTCAAGGAACGATGAAACTGCACCCCAAGGTCATATTTTTCATGAAAGGTTGCTGGAGCCTGGAAATTCAGGGGGACAGTAGGACAGAGCAGTTGCAGTTTGGGTGAAATCTCGTGGTCAAAAACTATGCAAGTGTTTTTGAATTAGCTTGTTAGAATGTAGATCATTCCCTTCTCAATGAGTTCTGTGTAAACTACAACAGAACTATAAGTTTCCTTTATCTGTTCCCTGCAAAGGCTAATGTAGAATCCATGTCTCCAAACAAAGATTGTGTGGGACGTTATCAATTTGGTGGAGGTATTGTAACTTCAACATTAACTCTTGAAGTACCATTCTACAAAAAGTCAGACTGCCTGTCCACCACCTCCCTCCCACCCCTGACCTGTCTGAAACTTAATGTGGGAGGCCAAAGGGATATAGTTCATCTCTTCCACCTTTGGGCAAATTGACATTCTTCAGTATTTTTTAATTCTCTTGTGGGATGTGGGTGTTACCAGCATTTATTACCCATCTCTGATTGCGATTGAGAAGGTGGTGGTGAGCTGCCATTTTGAACTGCCACTGTCCTGTATGTAGACAATGCTTTTAGGGAGGAAACTCCAGGATTTTGAACCAGCAATATTGAAGGAACTGTCAGAATGGTGAGGGGCCAATTAACAGTAAGTTAACAGCGGTTTCCATCCACGCTAGTATTTTACCTGTGAGGGGTACAACAATAGGTAGCATCCCATGCAGCCCAGGCACTCTGGCAACAATAGCTGACCAGGACGGTACTATACAAGTAAGGGTCTTTCAAGTCTGATCTGAGACACCTCTTCCCCAAGCTAATCCTCCCAACCTCTTGAACCCAATCCCGAAAACACTTATTGCCCTTTCTGAGACCTCCAAGCCCTGAATGTACCTGGGCTCCTGGGCCAGCTGAAACAGCATGTAATCTGTGCAGTGACCACCATTCCTAGATGGTGCTGCTGGGGAGACAAGAGCTGGCAGATATCATATTAGTCATCGATTCTCTGAATCAAGATTTCCTCATGGGATAGGGGTGGACGTCTTGCCTTAAAGCAGATAGTGCCACTCCCAGTGCTAAACTACAGTGGGGTAATTGAGGGTATCGTGGATGGGCACAACTCCAACTTTTTAAGTTGGCAAGTGTTGTGAACTATGATGCTTGGTAAAACTCCGAGCCCATAGAATCCCTACAGTGTGAAACCAGGCCATTCAGCCCATCCAGTCCATGCCAACCCTCTGGAGAGTGTCCCATCCAGCCCCCATCCCATAACCCTGCATTTCCCATGGCTAATCCACCTAGCCTGCACACCTTGAGCAATTTAGCATGGCCAAATTGCCTGGCTTGCACATCTTTGGACCGTGGAAGGAAACTGGAACACCTGGAGGAAACCCACACGGATACAGGGAGAATATGCAAAGTCCACGCAGACAGTCATCTGAGGGTAGTATAAAACCAAGGTGCTGTGAGGCAGCAGTGCTAACCACTGAGCCACTCCTGAAGCTCTTCGTCCCTGTGGGACAGTATGATCAAGATCAAACAATCTCAGTTCTAAGCAATTAGCTCCTGGATTGCAACCATCCGACTCTGCTGCATCCAAAGAAGAGTAACTTTCCACCTATACCCCCAGTCCAGTGCTAACGTAAAGGCAGTTTTGTGCTATTAGTCCAATTGTGCTGTTTATGAACACGGATATAAGCCATTTTTCCCATCAAGGTTGTGCTAGCATTTTTCTGAACATAGGCCATGCATTCCATTCCCATTCTGATATTCATGTTGTGTAATCTTCTTTCTCCAGCATTCTTCTAACTCACTTTTAAATCTGTTTTTGTGAAAGGGGCAAATGAAATGTGAAATGAAGGAAAGGGAGAAGCATTGGAGGAAGAGACAGAATGTTCTTGTAACTGAGCCTCCATACTTCCAGGCTGTCTCCATTTAACCTGCGACCTTGTAATGCATTGAAATTTGCAATGCACATTTTGTCCATTTGAGGCTCCCACATATGCCTGTACCAGCAGAGGGAGTCTACGAGATCTGTCTACTGACAGATCCCTGTTTAATAACTTATGCAGTTATAATTTAAAAGGTTTCTGGCTGAATATACAGTTCCTGCTGCAAGAACTTGACAAATCTTACCTGGACCTGTATGGAAGTGGGTATATCTACCACCTACCATTGTTAAGTCATCCCCTTCCTCCAGCAACATCGGTCTGAGCAAAGCAGCAAACTGTTCCTGCAATAGCAGCTTTAAGCTGTCCATTGGCCTTCCTCCACTGCATTTATAGGGCTTTAAATTTTATGAGATGGGACACAATCTCCACCAGACGGGATTTGTAATAGTAACTCCAGCGGCAGCTTGCAATGTTACAGAATAAAACATTCTGTATTCATACACCTTCTGTTGATTTGTCTTTTCTTCAGCTGTTAGAGCACAAAGGATCGTTTGTAACTAGCCTTGTTCTTTACATTTACCAGCAGCTAACCTCCATTTCCTCCCGTAACTGTGTGGAAACAGCATAGTTTTTCTCAGCTTGCACAACAGAATTTTCCACACAACAAAGGACAGGAGGAGGACATCTTGTATATCCTGTACACATGTTTTCACAGAGTCATCAATTCGCCTTCATCTGAACAGTGTCCGAGTGAGCATCCAAGAGCTCTGGGGTCCCAGCAAGGAGCTTTATGGGACTGGGGCAAAGGTTCACGTTTGGGCTGCAACAGGATATAATTATAACATTCCATCCAGTAAGACCACACCAAGAATGGAGAGCTTGTTTATAAAAAGTCTTCAAAAGCAATGCATTAGCTAGGACAGATTTTTGGGAGGCAGGAGGGAGACTGAACCGACACAAATCTTTGCTGTCTTTTTGGATGCAGCAGCCAAATTGCCCCTCCACATCAGCCTAACACCAGGCAAAGCTTGACCAAGAGGGCAGGTGCATGACCTGCATTGCAAAACTCTGGGGATGCATAGACTCAGTGATGTAACAGTAGAGTAACCAAGGCCACTGTAGCTGATCCAACACAGGAACACTTAGTGGGAGACAGTGCAGTTATGGTATTGGGGTCATTGGGCTCATAATCTAGAGGTCCAGGCTAAAGGGGTAGTTCTGAGAAAGGGTCACTTGAGCCAAAACATTAACGCTGATTCCCCTCCACAGATGCTGCCAGACCTGCTGAGTTTTTCCAGCAATTTCTATTTTTGTCTAATGAGGTAGTAGCCTTAGTAATGTTGACTATGAAACTATCATCAATTGTTGTGAAAAGCATTTAGTTTACTAATGTCCTTTAGGCCTACATGTGAGTCCAGATCCACACAAAGTCATTGACTCTTAACTACCTTCTGAAAGGTGCATTAGGCCACTGAGTTCAAGGCAATCAGGAATGGGCAACAAATCATGTTGCCCACATCCCATGAAAGAATAAATAAAGGACATCAAGATTATCATCAACATGCCGGGAGTGAGGGGAGTTCACCACTATGAAATGTCCCTGCAATATCCCAACGTGATTTATGAATTCACTGCACTTGAAGGGATTTGAAATGTGGTCCAAGTAGGTGCTAAGGGGCTATGTATAAAAAATTATTTTTACCCGGTCTGCCAGTAAACTTTATAAATAGCAAAATGAGTTGTTCAATCCAGCTAGTCTCCCAGAAGTTGATGACCCCCTCTGTTTACAAGATATCAAAGTTTCTCCCAGCCACATACCCGCTGAAATAATAAGACAAGACCACCTAGATTTCATAATCTACCCACTGAGATAGTGACCATTTAAACCTGCTCAAATCCTATTAGCAGGAGAAGCAACTTCAAGTGCTGCACTTCAGAAGCTGCTTCATAGTCACAACCCATGTTGCAATTTACTCAGGAGCATCGGCAGGAAGCATGATGCTAATCAACATCATTTTGCAGCAATTAAAAAAAACAGGCTGGATTATTCACATCTGACCTTTCGACAGCTGTTTATTGATGCCAATGACAACAAGAACATTGGAAGAGACCCACAGGGATTATTCAGGTTCCAGCTGTTGGCTCGGATGATGCCACACTTGATATTTGGAAGATGTAATTGTTGGGAAAGCTATAGAAAATAAGAAGTGTTTCATGAAAGGAATGTTAGCAGGTCCATCCATGAGCAAAGCACTAGTAAAGATGACCTTTATTTCAAACCTAGAATCCCTATAGTGCAGAAAGAGGCTATTCAGCCCATCAAGTCAACACTGACCCTCTGAAGAGCATCCCCACCCAGACCTACTCCACCTCTACAGCCTTCCATGGAATTTTTACATGGCTAACCCCCTAACTAACATGTAAATCCCTGGATACTACAATCCAATCTTTAGCATAGCCAATCCATCTAACCTGTACATCTATGGACTGTGGGAGGAAACCAGAGCACCTGTTGGACACCCACACAGACACAGAGAGTACATACAAACTCTACATAGACAGTTGCCCAAGGCTAGAGTTGAACCCAGATCTCTGGTGCTGACCACTATGCCACTGTGCTGCCCCCAATTGGCTTTATTATAGGTTTGGATTAATTCTCCAAATGGTAAGAAGATTACCTAGTCACAACATTCAATCACTCATTGACATCAAATAAAGAATGTAGGAAGAAAGTTCTGCTTGAGTTTATGGAGTAGAAATGCAGAATATTTCAAAAGCTCCTTCTATAGGCAAGTTGACCCAGTGAGTGACGAGTAAAGTATATAGTGTGATGGTATTTTAGTGAATTGGATAGTTTTATTTAAATTTTGAACTATGTATTAACTTATTGATTAAGGCATTACCCTCAGAAATTAACCAGCAAATACTTTACATGTAAATTGCTGAGTTGAAGCAATGCATTACATGTATATGATCCTTCTGGCTGCAAATAATTGAATATTGATATATGTAGCTTTCAATGCATGTACATTTGTCACTCTGCAAACATGACAGACAATTCTAAATTGTTTGTTAGTGTAATTCTTTGCAGAGTCAGGATTATCCAGCAAGTTTTGTCTAAATACACATCTAATAAACTGCGTGTGTGTTTTGTAAGCATGAACTGGTTGATTATGATCAGTAGCTTGCTTGTTGCAAGCAACCTAAGGGGTGTGGTGTTTGATACGAGTCTTTGGGATGTACAGCCTAATTACCAAGCATTGCATGGGCACTGACATTCATATACAATACTCACGGTAGGTAGTTAACACTCAGTCATCATTAGCTGGTACATTTTCCTAGGCAGCTCCTGTACAAATCAGCTTGGATTTGCCACCCAACCAAACTGTCTCTCATATTTTGGAAGTGTTGGTTTCTATTTACATTGGATTTTTT
>NC_057741.1:28679493-28712172 GCF_004010195.1 Chiloscyllium plagiosum | reverse complement strand
TAGGAAGGGTTTAGAGGGATATGGGCCAAACGCTGGTAAATGGGACTAGATTAGGTTAGGATATCTGGTCGGCATGGACAAGTTGGACCGGAAGGTCTGTTTCAGTGCTGTACAGCTCTTCACTGTATGACTCTGTGGGTGGACTATAAGGTTCAACTCTACATAAGGGTTCAATTGGATTGACATAGAGAAGGTGTTTCCACTTGCAGATAACAAAAACTAGAAACATAAATAAAATAATATTGAATAAATCCATCGGGAAATCCAGAACAAAATCTTTAGCCTGAAGAAGGGCTTAAGCCCGAAACATCGATTCTCCTGCTCCTTTGATGCTGCCTGACATGCTGCGCTTTTCCAGCAACACATTTTTAAGCTCTGATCTCCAGCATCTGCAGTCTTCACTTTCTCCTAAAATCTTTAGTCGGCAAGCATGTAGAATCTGGAACAAATGACTACAAAGAATAATTGAGGCAAAACCTTTAAAAAGAAGTAAAATAAAGAGATGGGGGTGGGGAAAGGATTAGAAGGTTATGTTGTTTGTATCTGATGAAGAAAGTGGGAGGAGACTCATGCGGATCAGAAATAGCAGAGTGAATGTTTCCGGGCTCTCAGTATAGTAACACATTGTAATATGTCAACTGCAAGGGACGAAGAAGCTTTGATCTCTGGTTTCTGCTGCTCAGAACTGGGTTATTAGTGGCCATGCTATAATTGGATATGGGTTGAAAAATTAAAATTGAAGTGTGCTCCTGCTCCTTAATCTCTGTTGGAGGTTTTGCATATGTGGGTGATGATATGATCCGGTCAATACCTTACGTCAAGACTCTGCGGGCAGTTGGGTGAGGTACTGGAGGGTTGCCAGTGGCTGTTGAAATTGGCTGTGGAATGAGTCACTACCTTCAGGGAAGGAGTGGAGAGAGAGGAGGAAACGGAAAACAAGTGAACCACCACATATGCTGCCCAGAGTTTCCTCTTCCTAATCTAAGATCTGGACAGTGCATGAACACAACAGGGAGGTTTTTACAGCACATTTTCTTCACACCATCTGGTGCCTCTTCTGCCTTCCGTCTTCCAGCCACTTTCATAGGAATCTGGCTGGTCTCCAGCTGGGAATAGGTTAAAAGATCTCATTCTTAAAGTGGTGCATTGTGGAAGGCCAAAACTGTAAGGTTTCACACCCAACACTGTATTTTCAACTGCAAGCGTCATCCTACTCGGGACAATTAAAAATAAAAAACAGGTGAACTGTATTTAAAAAATGGTTGTTTTATTTGCTTTGATAACAGTTGTTGCACCACAGCTATCCAGGTTTCCGGTGAGACAGTAGGGCAACACAGTGGCTCAGTGCTTAGCACTGTTACATCACAGCGCCAGGAACCTGGGTTAGATTCCAGCCTTTGGGTGACTGTCTGTGTGGAGTTTGCATGTTCTCTCTGTGTCATCTCTGGTTTCTTCCCCAAGTCACAAAGATATGCAGGTCAGGTGGATTGGCCAAGTTGATCTGTCTGTAGTTTCCAGGGATGTGTAGGCTAGATAAATATAGGGTAGATGGCTGGATTGGATGCTCTTTTATAGAATTCCTAAAAGGCCATTTGGTCCAACATGTGCACACCAACCCCCCTGAAGAGTATCCCACCCAGAAGCATTCCTCTACCCTGTTACTCTACATTTACCCCTGACTAATGCACCTAACCTATACATCTCTGAACACTATGGATAATTTGGCATGGCCAATCCACCCTGACCTGTACACCATTGGACTGTGGGAGAAAACTGGAGCACCTGGAGGAAGCCCATGCAAACACGGGGAAAATGTGCAAACTCCACACAGACAGTCGCCCAAGGCTGGAATCAAACCCAGGTCCCTAGCACTATGAGGCAGCAGTGCTAACCACTGAGCCACCGTGCCATCCTCTTTGGAGGGCTCGTGCAGACTTGACGGGCCGAATGACCTCTTTCTACAGTGTAGGGATTCTAATGAACTGATGCCCTCATCCCAACTAGCAAGGAAGTTCCATGGGGTTATTTGGAAGCACAGGGTAATTCTTCTCAGGATCCCAGATAACAGGTATCATTCTTCTCGAGGGCAATAAGCAAAAGATAACAAATGCTGGCCTTCATGTCCTTAGAACAAATTGAAAATAAATCACCAAAAAATGCAACTGCCACTTTTCTACCTGTGGAACCTTGTTATGCGCTAAATTGCCTGTTGCGTTTTCTATTTACAATAGTAATTATAAAACTCCTTCATTTTGTGTAAAGTGCTTTGGGCCATTCTGATGTCATGAAAAGCACTATCCAAATGTGATTCTCTTTCTCTCAAGAGCCATTCCCTGGGTGAATTACTTTGACATGTTTCGATGTGATATGCTATTATCAAAGTATTTGGCCTGATTATATTGCTATGCTGTCAAGTTGTTTCATCATGCATTGGCGGTTTTGTTGCTTGAGAAACTGGATCCACAAGGGGTGACGTATATACTAGATTTTAAAAAGGCTCCTTATGCTTGTCTCTGCAGAGTAAGCACAGTTTTGAATTCGAACTGGACCATCTGTAAAATACATTCTTATTTATTGTCCATTTTGTTGTCTTGCTGTATTCACTGTGTGTCATTTTTGCTATTCAGCTGAAATTATTTATGAATATTACTCTACAGCTGACCTCCAAGAGATATAAGGGGCAACCTGTCTGATATTTCTCAACTTTTCTATAGAAGTGTTTACAGCCTGTATTCTGTTCCTCCCGACTTGGTGTGTCTGAGACTGAGGATTTTGGAAGTTGTGAATGTGCATTTCTTTTTTATTCACTTGTGGGTGTCACTGGCCTGGCCAGCATTATTGCCCATCCCTAGTTGCCCTTGAGAAGTAATAGCGAGCTGTCTTCTTGAACTGCTACAGTCCATGTCTTGTAGATAGACCCACAAAGGCCCTAGAGAGTGAATTCCAGGATTTTGATCCAGCAACACGCCAGGAACAACAATATATTTGCAAGTCAGGGTGGTGAGTGGATCGTAGGGGACCTTGCAGGGGCTGGTATTCCCATGTATCTGCTGCTCCTGTCCTTCTGGATGGAAGTGGTCATGGGTTTGTAATTTTACATTCTTTCCTGAATTTGGAATGCTGGGGATATTGGGAGGGGGTAACCATGTGCAGGACAGAATATGTAGAGCAATGCTTCCCAAACTGAACTCATTTCAAGATTTTTGTTATTTACATAAATGATTTGGATGCAAGCAAAAGCGGTACAGTTAGTAAGTTTTCAGATGACACCAAAATTGGAGGTGTAGTGGACAGCAAAGAGGGTTACCTCAGATTGCAACAGGATCTGGACCAGATGGAATGTGCAGAGAAGTGGCAGATGGAGTTTAATAAAGATAAATGCAAGGTGCTGCATTTTGGGAAAGAAAACCTATTCAGGATGTATACACGTAATGGAAAGGTCCTAGAGAGTGTTGCTGAACAAAGAGACCTTGGAGTGCAGGTTCATAGCTCCTTGAAAGTGGAGTCGCAGGTAGATAGGATAGTGAAGAAGGCGTTTGGTATGCTTTCCTTTATTGGTCAGAGTATTGAGTACAGGAGTTGGGAGGTCATGTTGCGGCTGTACAGGACATTGGTTAGGCCACTGTTGGAATATTGCGTTCAATTCTGGTCCCTTTCCTATTGGAAAGATGTTGTGAAACTTGAAAGGGTTCAGAAAAGATTTACAAGGATGTTGCCAGGGTTGGAGGATTTGAGTTATAGGGAGACGCGGAACAAGCTGGGGCTGTTTTCCCTGGAGCATCGGAGGCTGAGGGGTGACCTTATAGAGGTTTACGGTGGGGAGGGATATGGGCCGGGTGCTGGCAGGTGGGTCTAGATTGGGTTGGGATATCTGGTTGGCATGAACGGGTTGGACCAAAGTGTCTGTTTCCATGCTTAATGACTCTATGACTCTATTTGAAAATGGTTGTGATCACTGTGAAAACAGGTTGGGAGGTGCGGAGAGCAGACCTGTGAGAGATGTTGTTAGTTTAGTTGTTGGCAGCTGCTATAACCCAGTCAGAGTTCCATGATGGTCATTGTTGTCTTGGAGCGTATGACCTCGAAACTTCAGCTCGCAATCCCACTTGGGGTCTCAGGTCCCCACTTTGGGAAGCCCTGATCTAAAGTTTAAGGGAACAAGAATGGAAAATTCAGAGGGACATTGACCATACAGTTACCAACCAAGCTAAAATGAAGAAAGACACAATTTGAACAGAAATAAAATTGAGAGAGATGAATAAACAGTGATCAATCTATTGATGGATGTTTACACTTTTGGGCAATTGTACTCTGAGTTGCTCCAGGAAACAGAAATGCTTAGCATGCCCTACTCGTATGTCCAAGTAGGGCTTGGACTGTATCAAATTACTGGACGAGTACATGGAACTATAAACTTTATCCTCAAGAATCCCTACAATGCAGAAAGAGGTCTGTTGGCCCATCATGTCTGCAGTGACCCTCTGAAGAGCATTCCAGCCAAACCAAGCCCCAGACCCCATTGTTGAACGTTTGCACATACCAAGCCAATCCACCTAGCCTGAACATTACAGATAATTTAGCTTGGCCGACCCACCTAAACTGCACATCTTTGAAATATGAGAAGAAACCAGAGCACCCAGAGGACACCCACACAGACCCAAGGAGAACTTGCAAACCCTACATAGATGTTCGCCCGAGGCTGTGATCGAATTCAGGCCGCTGGCGCTGTGTGGAAGCAGTACTAAGCACTATGACACTGTGCCACCCACTATTTCAGTGCTGCCAACAGCTGTTCAAAGGTTGAGAATATATCTCATGACAACATTGATATGAGAAGCCAGCGTGTGATTCTCCATCAATACAAATTGACCCTCAGATTCCCTGTATCTCAATGATAAGGCATACTGGCCATTGATTCCATTCCTCCAAGTGATTTCCTGCTGAGATTGTGAGGTTGGGGCTAGATGGGATGGGTGGGGCAGGAAGGGGTAGGCGGTGGTGTGGTTGTCCTGGGACAGTGTCGATGGAATTTCAGAACCAATGTTTTCAAACAATATAAATTGAAATAATAATTTAAGCCGAGACCTTAATAATCAGAGACCTGCCAATTTTCTTGTTGCAACTTACAAACTTGTTGACTCGTGGGTTCTTTAAGTAAAATATAACAACCAAAGGAAGCATTAGAATAAACACTAACTCTTTGACAGAAGCTGCTCCTTCACAAAATAGGAAGAACTGATGTTGAGATTCACCAAAGAGATGAATGGAAAGGCTAAGAGAACAAAAACATGTAAAAACAAAATTCAAGGTAAAGGTCATTCCATGTAGCTAATACTCTGATAGCATCAACAACTGATAAACAAGTGGAAACAAATAATCAGCAAATCCTGATAAGTGGCTGGATTTTATCAATCATTCCTGAAGAGTTATGGCAGCAATGTCTGAGTGAGATCCACTTGGTTGATGGCTTTCCTTCCTTCAGTCCCAGTGCAGTCCCAAAGCTGGGGTGGAAAGGGTTGAATCATGGAGGCAAGTTGCAATGTCAAGCCTTGTGTTTCTTTGGATGTGGAAAGTTAAGCTGTTTAAGATGATTAGAAGATTTGATAAGATCCATAAAGAGCAGTGATTCCCTGCAAAGGGAAAGCCCAGATCCGAGCGTGCAGGCCACATGTGAGTGATGGTGATAGAGAGTTCCTGGGCAAGGAAATTGGGCATCAAGGGCAGGGCCACGGTGGTCATCAGGTTCCTGTACCTCCAGCTACCACCCCAACATCCTGATGCCAGGTCCCTCAATCAAACTGCAGGTGCCGTTGAATGACTCTTGCCACCGTGTTTGCTAATTGGGATTCCCACACTGTGAGTCTTTCACCCATGGTTGGGTGAATGCCAGCAATGGTGAGGTGAGGCCTTCAGGTTGGCACTTAGTGCCCTCTTAATGGCCTCAACAGGTGGCACGGCAAGAAGGCTATCCACCAGCCTTCCCATTACTGAACAAATTGGAGCAGAGTTGGAGAAACATCCAGATCCCCATTCATCACCATCCTGCATAATGAAATGCACTATCCAAACCAAACATGGCACCGGGAAGGCATTAAATCCCACACTTTACATCTAGAGTCATACAGCACGGAAACAAACCCTTCAGCCCAATGTGTCCATGCTGACAAGTTTCCGAAACTAAACCCGTCCCATTTGCCAGTGTTTGGTCCATATCTCTCTCAACCTTTCCTAATCATATACTTATCCAAATGTCTTTTAAATGTTGTAACTGTACCTGCGTCCACCACTTCCTCGCACAGTTCATTCCTAACATGAACCACTCTCTGTGTGAAAAAGTTACACCTCAGGTCCCTCATAAATCTTTCTCCTCTCACCTTAAAAATATGCCCCCTCCTTTTGAACTTCCCCAAATTAGGGAAAAGACTTTTGCCTTATCCATGAGGGACCTCATCCATGCCCCTCATGATTTTATAAACGTCTATCAGGTAACCCCTCAACCCAGTCAATTTTTATAACTTATGTCCTCCAGTTCCAGCAACATCCTGATGAATCTTTTCTGAACTCTCTCCAATTCTACAATACTCTTCCTAAAACAGGGCGACCAGATCTGTAAACAGTACTCCAAAAGTGTCCTCACCAACACCCTGTACAACCTCAACATGCATCAACAACTTCTACTCAAAGGTCTAAGCAATGAAGACACGCATGTTAAATGCCTTCTTAACCACCCTGTCTAACTGTGATGTAACTGTCAAAGAACTATGTTCCTAAATCCCTCGGTTTCTCTGTTCGACAACACTTCATAGGGCCCTGCCATTAATTCTTTTACAGAATGCAATGCCTCATATTTATCCAAATTAAACTCCAGCTGCCAATCCTCAGCCCATTGGCCCAATTGATCAAGATCCCTTTGTAATCTTTGATAAGTTTCTTTACTGTCGACTATACCACCAATTTTGGTGTCATCCGCAAACTTACTGACCATGCCTCCTAAATTATCATCCAACTTTTTTGAAATTTTTATTTTATTCTTTTTCTTTTTCTTCTCCTTGTCCTTTCTTTTTCTCATGCTTATTTCTCTCCAGCATCCATGTCGTGCCTGTGTAGGTGTAGGACACAGTGGGGAAACATCGAGTGCAGAAATTTTTATTTGCATTCCACCACCAGGGAAAAGAAGGAAACAAATTCACCAGAGCGGCCAGTGACAAGCAGTGCCCCGTTCTTTTAGGGCAAAACCTGCATAAATGAAAGAGTGAAGGGGATGGCAGGGCTTACCAAACCGTTTATATAAATGACAAGCAAAAGTGGACCCAGCACTGATCCTGATGGAACACCACTGGTCACAGGCCTCCTGTCTGAAAAACAAGCCTCAAGCACAATTAGTGACTTGACATTACCAGCCCTTGGTGAAACGCATGTACAAGCCTTATCTGAAAATTATATAAATGCATTGCCTGAAAGAGAAACACAATTGACAGTACCATTTGAAAGGGATTTGATTATATAAAGAGGTATGTGTGATGCATTCAATGACCTCTGAGTGACTGAGAACACTGTGTAGCTAGAGGTGGACACTAAGGGTGTGGTCAGCAGCAAAACAAAAGGAAATGTTGTGATAGAATTGGAAAAGAATACTTTCTGGACAGTGTAGAAAGTGCGTTGGACTTCTTTTTGCATGTTTCTATTGTTACGACATGGTGGTGAATCCTTCTGTTTATTAAACCAAACATCCAGAAAAGCTCACCTCACCTTGTAATGTTTTAAAATATGAGGGACAGAGAACTCCCAAATTTCACTATTTAAAGAAAATAATCTCAATTTATTACTTAACTCTAAAAGTGAACATTAAAGAACAACTATTTATAACTCTAAGCCCCCTTTCTATTATCTACCTCCAACTCTATAACAATATACTGATGCAATAAAAAGCAGTTATTACAATTACATCAACTTAATTTCAAAACCACACAGTGGCTGTCATCATTGACATCTGTCTTCTTCTGGCTGAAGACCTCTCTGGGTCATCTTCTTTCTTTTTATTGTGAAGATATTTCATATGAAAAAGGTACCTTTGATAGAAAGTGTTTTGCTGGCAGTTACATTGTCGATGGCAGTTGGTCTCTCTCTGTCTAACTTTCAAAATGCCTGTTTCTTTATACCTCAAACATTAGATCATCTCATTGGTTTGTGGTTGGCAAAAACAATAAATTCAAACTCAATTGGGTTTTACTATCCTGGGGCATATTTAAACTGATTGGTTCAATTCAAATTGTTGTCAAAACAGCAACCAAAACTCAGGTATCCATTTCACATTCAAATGTTACATGTTTCCAATTTTCCAGTACATTCTGAGACTGCTAGCTAGTCATACAACTGGTGCTTGTAAGGTCTCAGTGCAAAACAGCATTCTCTCTCTCTTAAAGATACAGTGCACGCCTTCAACTTCAGAACACTATGCATCTTTCAAAGAGGCAGCAGAGGTATAAAAAGTTTTCCTCAACATTGTCTGATTCTACCTGATGATTGTTGTTTCTTATTTTATTCATGTTCACAATTCAAGTGTGTTCAGCTGCAGCTCCTGATTTGCCAAATGGAGCAGCTAAATGGACTCACTATAGAGCATCATTGAGGCTGAGATTGCACATTTAATGAGCTGGGCACATCACAAGGAAACACTATGCAGACAGAAAAGTGATGGGTGACCACCATGAAGACTAGTAAGCATCGGCAGGTAGTGTAGGCGTTCCCTGTGGCCATTTTCCTTTCAAAAGGATATGCTTTGTTGAATGCTGTTGGGGTGGAATGGCCCCTCAGGGTAAATCAACAACAGAAGCCAGATCAGTGGCACCACAACTGGCTCTGTTGTACAGCAGGTAGGGTGGAAGTGGAAGTAAGCAGAAATGATAGGGGACTCAATAGTCAGGGGAGAAAGTGAGGTCTGCAGATGCTGGAGATCAGAGCTGAAAATGTGTTGCTGGAAAAGCGCAGCAGGTCAGGCAGCATCCAGGGAACAGGAGAATTGACGTTTCAGGCATAAGCCCTTCTTCATTCCTGAAGAAGGGCTTATGCCCGAAACGTCGATTCTCCTGTTCCCTGGATGCTGCCTGACCTGCTGCGCTTTTCCAGCAACACATTTTCAGCTCAATAGTCAGGGGCACAAACAGGCATTTCTGTGGCTGCAAGCAAGACTCCAGGATGGTGTAATGTCTCCCTGATGCCTCTGAGCAGGCACTGGATATTCTGAAAGGGGACAGTGAGTTGCCAGATGTCATGGTCCATATTGGTACCAACGACATAGGCAGAAAAAGAGATGGTAGGTATTTAGGGAGTTAGATAGGAAGTTGAAAAGCAGGACTCTATGGTTAGACTCTCAGGATTTCTCCCTAAGCCACATACATGTGAGGCCAGAAATAGGAAGATAATGCAATTGAATGAGTGGCTAAAGAGCTGGTAGAGGATGGAGGGCTTCAGATATGTGGTTCTATGAGATCTCTTCCAGAACAGGAGGGATCTGCACAAAAGAACAAGCTGCACCTGAACTGAAGATGCACCAATATTCTTGCAGGGAGGTTTGTTAGTGCCACTTGGGATGGTTAACTCACGGGATGGAAAATGGAGAAGTTGGTCAGCATGTGGAGTGATTGAGGAGAAGGTAGAGGTGAAGGCAAATATGTCTAACAGGAAGAACAGATAGTCAGGTTCATGAACACGATGATACTGAGAATCTGAAGTGTTTTATTTTAGTGCAAGAAATAACAGATAAGGCAGAATAGCTTAGAGCCAAGATTAGTACATGGAACAATGCAGTTGTAGCCATTACAGAAACTTGATTGAGTGAAGGGTAGGACTGGCAGTTCAACGTTCTCGGGTTTCAGGTGAGATAAAGAGGAATATAAAATGGATGGGGGAGTTCCATAACCGATTAAGAAGAATGTCACAGCAACACTAAGAGAGGACATCTTGGAGGGCCTCATCCAGAGTGGCCTTATGGGGAGAACTCAGGAATAAGAAAGATGCAACCACTGTGTTGGGATTATACTATAGACATCCCAATTGCCAGTGTGAGAAACAAAGGAACAGATATGTAGGCAGATTGTGGAAAGATGTAAATGCAACAGGGTTTTTGTTGTGGGTGAGTTTGACATGAAAGTTTAGTCAAAAAGAGAAAGGAAGCTCATTTAAGGTTTAGGAAACTGAAATCAAACACGGCCCTTGAGGAGTATAAGAGGAAGTTTCTGTAGCTGTGATATCTCTCTGATTAGTAGTGCTACACCCCCTCCTCTTTCTCCCCACTCCCAATCTTTTTAAATGCTCTAAACCCTGGAACATCCAGCAACCATTCCTGCCCCTGAGAAACCCATGTTTCTGTTATGGCCACAACACCATAGCACCAGGTACTGATCCATGCTCTAAGTTCATCACTTTTATTTCTGATACTCCTTGCGTTAAAGCAAACACAATTTAACTGATCCCTTGGTTCCTTCCCAGGAAAATCCTTTCCACGAGCTGGTCTACCTCTTGCTAGTGCCTCATCTGCATCAACTCTCACTTCTGGTATACAGCTCAGGTTCCCACCCCCCCTGCCATACTAGTTTAAACCCTCTCGAACTACTCGAGCAAACCTTCCACCCAGGACATTGGTCCCCTTCCAGTTCAGATGCAACCCGTCCTTCTTGTACAGGTCCCACCTTCCCCAGAAGGCATCCTAATTATCTACATATCTGAAGCCCTCCCTCCTACACCAGCTGCGCAGCCACGTGTTAAGCTGTGCCCGCTCCCTGTTCCTCGCATCGCTAAAGAAAGAGGATCTGTTGGGTGTCTGAAAACATTAAGACAGATAGATCTCCATGGCATTGTAGGATCTGTCCCATGATACTCAGGGAGGCATGGGAATAGTTTGCTGAGACGTTGACAGAGATCTTTGCTTCCATTTTAGCCACAGGCAAGATCCCAGAAGCATGGTGAAGAGAAGGGAAACAGGCATAATCCAGGAAACAACAGGTTGGGGAGCTTTGCATCAGTGCTGGAGAAATTAATGGAGAAGATTCTCAGGGACAGAATTTGTTTGCAGTTGGAGGAGAATGGACTTATTTGGGTTAGTCAACATGACTTTACTCAAGGGAGGTCTTGTCTTATAAACTTGACTGAGTTTTTATTTAAGGAAGTAACAAAGATAATTGAGGAGGGTAGGGCAGTGGATGCTGTATATATGGAAATTACTCAAGTATTTGACAAGGTCCCTCATGGTATGCTGGTTCAGAAGTTTAAATCACATGGAGCCCATTGTGAGCTGGCACATTAGGTTAAAAAGTGGCTTGGTCATAGAAGACTGAGAGTGGTTGTGGAGGGGTGTTTTTCTGACTGGACTGTGACCAGTGGTATTCTGCAAGGATCTGTCTTGGACCTCTGTTGTTTGTAATTTTATATAAATGTTTTGGAAGAAAATGTGGGTGGTCTCGTTTCTAAGTTTACAGATGACATGAAAGTTGGTGGAGTTGTAAATAGTGAGGACAGTTAACAAATGATATTGCAGGATGTCGATCAATTACAATGTTAGGCAGATAAATGGCAAATGGAGGTTAATCCTAACAAGTATGAGGTGATGCACTTTAGGAGGTCAAATCACAAGGGGAAAGTACGCTTTAAATGGCAGCACCCGTGGCAGCATTGATATACAGAGGGAGTTTGGGGTACAAGTCCATAGTTCCCTGAAAGTGGCAACACGATTGGATAAAGTGAAAAGAAGGCACACAGCATGTTTGCCTTAATCAATTAGGGCATTGACTATAAAAGTTGGTAAATCATGTTGCAACTGTTTAAGACTTTAGTTGGGCCACATTTGGATTAATGCATACCGTTCCAGTTGCCACACTGTAGGAAGGATATGGAGGATTTGGAAAGGGTGTCAAAGAGATTTACTAAGATGTTGCCTGGATTGGAGTGTGTTAGCTATAAGGAGAGGTTAGACAAACTTGCCTTCACTAGAGTGTCAGAGGCCGAGGGGCTCCCTGATAGAAGCATATAAAATGATGAGAGACATGGAAAGGATGGATAGTCGGGATGTTTTTCCAAGAGTGGAAATGTCAAATACTAGGGGGTATAGGTTTAAGGTGAGAGGGCAAACATTTAAAGGAGATGTGCAAGTGAAATTTTTTATGCAGGGGGTGGTAGGTGCCTGGAATGGGCTGCTTGGGGAGGTAGTAGAAGCAAATTTGATAGCAAAGTTTCAGAGACGTTTAGACAGATACGTGACCAGGCAGGGGATAGAGTGATACAGAACGTGTGCAGACAGATGAGATTAGTTTATTATGGTTGGCACAGTGGTGGGCCGAAGGGTCTGTTCCTGTGCTGTACGGTTCTGTGTTCTGTGTTCACATAAGAAATTTAATCAGTAGAATGGTAAGCTTTACATTTCCTATTTGAGTGATATAATTAAAAAGTAGTTGGTCCTGAGACATAGCTCTGTTTGTTCTACTTTTATTTATGAATAAACAAGCAGCTTATAATTTAGAATTCACTATGTTGGCATCTGATTCTCGGCTAAATCTATGTGATTCTTGACAGAGAATTTTTAAAGGCATTTTTTCAGGGGATACAGGTATCACTGGCTCGGCCTAAATGTATTGTTTAATCCCGATTGACCTTGAAAGGTAGTGGTGAGCCACAACCTTGAACTGCTGCTGTAGATGGTGTGCCTCCATTTTGTACTGTACAAGCCAGAAATCTGCCAATATCGTAACATTCAGGGAACAGACACTTCCAAGGGGTTGCTACATTTCACTGTTCCGACATGTTTGTTACTTTCAGTCCTGCCTAGCTATAAGGGTGGTACGTAAAGAGGAGGCTGGAAGAACACAGCAAGCCAGGCAGCATCAGGAGGTGGCGAAGTCAACGTTTCGGATGTAACCCTTCTTCAGGACTGGTGTGGATGTAGGGGGAGCTACAGATAAGGAGGGTGGGGTTTGGGTGGGGAGGGGGGGGCGGGGTGGTGAGGTGGGGATAGGCGAACACAGGTAGAGGGTTTGACCTAGTTGGTTGATGGGCAGAATGAATCTGTTAGTAGCTAGAAGGAAGGGTTGGCCAGAGTAATGGAAGGGAGGGGGTGGGGGGGGGAAGGAGTTGGGAGATTGGAAGGGAGGTTATTTGAAATTGGTAAACTTGAACGTTGAGTCCTCCAGGTTGTAGGCTGCCCAGGCAGACGATGAGGTGTTGTTCCTCCAATTTATAGTCTGATTCGCTGTGGTAACGGAGGAAGTCGAAGATGGTCATGTCAGAAAGGGAATGGGAGGGGAATTAAAATGGGTGGTGACTGGGAGGTTCTGATGGAAACATGCCATGAGGCTTCAGGTGGTGGTTAGTAGCATTGCTTCTTAAGATAGCTCATTATTCTCCAGTTACACATTTTCTTTAGACTTCGAAGATTGGCATATTGATTCTATTCTTGCCAATGTGAGATATCTTCCATGTTCTTCACAAAGGACTTTATTCATACTGGAATAGGTAGTTGATCCATAGCTGTATATGTGGATGGACCTAACTCCATACACTGTAGCAGTTCAAGGATGCAGCTCATTACCGACATATCAAAGGCAATAAATGGATACCCACACTTCCGTGAATGAATTTCAAAATTCATGACTTGTCTTCTTGCTGATATTATGAATGCTTCTTATGCCAAGATAAAAATCACACAACACCAGGTTATAATCCAACAGGTTTAATTGGAAGCACACTAGCTTTCGGAGCGACGCTCCTTCATCAGGTGATAGTGGAGGGCTCAATCCTAACACAGAATTTATAGCTAACATTTACAGTAACTGAAATTATACATTGAAAAATTGATTGTCTGTTAAGCCTTTCATCTGTTAGAATACAGTGACAATTTCACTTCTTTCATGTGTAAATCACAAAACCTTTTTATATAAAAAGTTTTATCCTCGGGTTAGCGGTTAACAATGGTGATAGCTAGACAATATGTTGAAGGTGTTGGCCCCCTGTGTTCTCTGTCTATGCCATGATGTTTAGATTGATTCTAATCTAAAAAGTGAGATAATGGAGTTTTACATAAATTCATGCAGTTTTTGAGCTCAGAGTTCTACATGAATTCATGCAGTTTTTGAGCTCAGAGTTCTACATGAATTCATGCAGTTTTTGAGCAAAGTACAATGTACTCTCTTCAAGACATCTTTGTTTATTTACCTAATTCCATTTCTTGATGGTAAATGTTGATGAGAAATATTAACTTAGAACTCTTGCAAGGATGCCTGCCTTGAAGAAGTTTTCCTCTTCTCTCTACAAGAATCTCAGGGAGTCTCTCTCTCATTGCAACTCCCAGGTCATTTCCTCTCTCCATGCTTCAGGCTCTCTGCCTTTATTCCTGATGGAGGGCTTTTGCCCGAAACGTCGATTTTGCCTGTCCTCGGATGCTGCCTGAATTGTTGTGCTCTTCCAGCACCACTGATCCAGAATCTGGTTTCCAGCATCTGCAGTCATTGTTTTTACCTCGTTGATTTTAACCCTACTGCGAATCCTCTTGCAAGGATGCCTGCCTTGAAGAAGTTTTCCTCTTCTCTCTACAAGAATCTCAGGGAGTCTCTCTCTCATTGCAACTCCCAGGTCATACCCCCACCCTCCTCTAGCTTATCTCTCCATGCTTCAGGCTCTCTGCCTTTATTCCTGATGAAGGGCTTTTGCCCGAAACGTCGATTTTGCCTGTCCTCGGATGCTGCCTGAATTGCTGTGCTCTTCCAGCACCACTGATCCAGAATCTGGTTTCTAGCATCTGCAGTCATTGTTTTTACCACTTTTCTCGGCTGCCTGTCCCGAAGTCCACCTTGGAGGATGGTCACCCGAAGGTCCGAGGCTGAATGTCCTGGACCACTGAAGTGTTCCCCAACTGGGAGGGAACCCTCCTGTCTGTTGATTGTTGTGTGGTGCCTATTTCCCACATACACACAGACATGCACACATACCCTTACAGACACACACACTCCCACACTCACACATGCACCCCCTCACAGACTTGAGACACTCTGCACTCACTACACACACACACACTTTCTTACACTCACAACCCCCAACTCAAACAGACACAGACACACAGACAGACAAAGACCCACATGCACACATATACTTTGTGGGGTGAATTTGTACTTGCAGGGTTACATTGTACTTTGCTCAAAAACTGCATGAATTCATGTAGAACTCTGAGCTATCACTGTATTCTAACAGATGAAAGGCTTAACAGACAATCAATTTTTCAATGTATAATTTCAGTTACATCGCTCCGAAAGCTAGTGTGCTTCCATTAAACCTGTTGGACTATAACCTGGTATTGTGTGATTTTTAAATTTGTACACCCCAGTCCAACACCGGCATCTCCAAATTATGCCAAGATAGCTAGTCTCAATGAATTCTGTCTACTGCTTGGGTTACAGTATGAGTCCAATGTCAGTCTAGGGAGCCCTATGTACTCTCCTAACAGTGGCTGTACAATAACCAACTGTCCTTTGACCAATTGTTCCCAGACTGATTGTTCCTTGACCACTGGTCCTCACCTTTAATTATTCTTACTCTTTCCATTATTTGGAAGATGCTTTGTGCCATCTCTGGAGTTCATGCTCGAGGGAAAATTCTTGACTGTGAAGTACATAAAAGTTGTCTACTGTCGGAAACCCCTTTTACTGCAGGGTTATGTGCTGGACCTCCTGGACTATGGGGTTCCATTACTGTAGGCTGTTAGCAGTTTTTCTTCAATCACTGTATACTATCTGATAATATTGTGAAATTCGCTGTTGTATCAAGCATGGAGATACCTGTGCACATAAGAGTCCTTTGTTACTAGGCCTATTTAACCAGAGAATACCGTTGGCTTTTCTTCTGTAGCCAATTTAAACTCTTGTACTTATATGTGTAAGTTTCCATTTGAGTTCTTGCTGCTCTGTGGCTGTATCCTACATAGATATATTTTCTATGATATACAGATACACTTCCATTTTAATACCAGGCACTGTTTTGCCAATGAAATTTATTTCAACAGCGCTGACAATAACTGTATCCAGTGCCTGTCCTACTTGCTGTGTTGGATTCTCATGTGTCTTTAGGGCTTTGTTTTATAGCAACTAAATAGATTCAGCTGATCTCCTATAATAGGGTTGATCCTTTCCTCCTAGGATTCATCTGTGCTGCTTCTGGACTTTGGCTTCACTCGTGATCTGAATGGCTTTTGCTGCAGTTAAATCTTCCTTTGACTGATATAAATCTGACAAAGACTCATCAGTAATTCCAATAACACATCTGTCTCTCATGAACTCTGACTTTAAATCAATATTTTCTTCTGCTGATGAAATTATCTATGGATTCCTCTTGATGTTGAATTGTTCTTTCAAGAATTTTATTTGTTCTATGGTTGAAGTATTTGTCAAATTTGGAATTTAATCAAGTGTATTTACTGCACCTTGGCAAGACATAATGTCATCAGCTAGGTTCCTAATTACACACAACAAATGTATTTACTTGTTCAGTTTTGAGTTAGTAACCAGTTTGGAAGCAATTGTGTATCTGACCCATCTTTGAAATTAAATCTTCCTGACAATATTATTCCTGTTGCCAAGTCCTCCCTGTGTGAATATTTATTTTCCTTGTTTCAGTGCTTTTATTTCTGTAGTATAGCAACACTAATGCTGTAGTGGAGAATTGTCCCATGCTTTACCAGTAAAATGGATTATTTCCACCTTTGTATGGCTTCTCTAGATAAGTCTCACTTATCACAGTCTGTGTAAATGATTCCAATTTCCTTAGTGGCTTTACCAAATTAAACCCACTCTCTGAGGCTTTATAACATAAATCCCATTCCTTTAACAACTTTTTCTAGATGGTTTTCATTGGCAATGCTTCTAACTAATATTCCCTGTCACTTTCACAGTTTTTCACTGGATGGGCCCTGCTGTGTGCAGTTTCAATAAATCTTACCCACCTCCATCATGGTTTAATTTAGTTCTTCCTTTGTGACATTTCCAGGTCTGTGATCTCACTTTAAATTGCTTCTCTTGTCATAATTTGCCTTCTTGACTGCAGCTGTAAGCCCATAGCTTACCTCTAACTTTCTCTGTTGATATAAAATGGTTTTTAAAAAAACTCCATGCCTACCAGGGAATTCAACTTTACCCATGGAGCCTGTGATGTCCACTTTCACTCTGGCTGAATGTTGACTAAACAGTGTTTCTTCTCACCCTGTGCTATCTGTAACTTCCTGGGTGTAACCTTTGCCCCAGTTCCATGGAGATCCTTGCTCACTCTTTCTGCTACACCTCTCTTACCATGTCTGAGATACATTTAACCACAGATTATAGATTCTACATTTTTTTGAATCTTGCCACAAGGCTCTCTTCTATAAATTACTTGAACGTTTAGCTCTATTAGCCGCGCGAGCTCTGCCTGAAGAGTTTTCAGACCTCTGCCACTGCCAGCATATCGGAGGTGGCTAAGTAGAGACCACATTGCTTGCTGAAATTTTTAAAGCTGTATCCTGACTACTGCTCATCATGTTATGTGATGAATCTGATAGATCTGCTGCCACCCTCCTTTTTCCTTGGGAGGGATCGACAAATCATGCTTAATCAAGTGTGTCAGAGCAAAACCACGATGTAGTCTAATGAGAGGTGTCTCTTGTTTTAAACAAGATGTCATTTACTACTTGACAGCAACCATATACAAGTTACAGTAAAATGGACAGTGTTGTGATGGAGGTTATAAGGAAGACAAAGGTAGCATGTCTATCACTTCTAAAATCCAGAGCTGTTCTCCCACCAAGTCTGTACGACATAGGTGCTTAAAACCACTCCTCCATATTAACCCTTTCAGACTCTTACATACTTGCATGATTGTTGTGGCAGTCCATCCATGGCTGATTTTCTCCAGGGTCAGATCACAAACCATCACATTTATGACGATGAAAGCTGGAGTTGAACTGACCTCCACACACTCAGGCTTTGTGGGCCAGAATGTGACAGAGGGAGTATGCAGCAAATTAGATGGTAGGGCTGACAACAGTGTTAGGGCCCTCATCTCAACTTTCCTACTGCTCAGCGTCCCTTATTCCCAAACCCAGGGGTGCCTGGTGTGTTATGTCAGAACAGATCATCTATCCATTGGAGATCCATATACGAAATCTGCTTCAGATTATTGCACAAGTGGCAAGATTGAAAATTGGCACAGCCCACGCGGCATTTTTAATAGCTTGTGACATTCTCACTGACCGATTCGCAGGTTAAACTTGTCAAGAGAATGATTACAACTCACGTACAACGAGTTGTTGACTGAGATGGCCACAGCAGTGTAAGAAGCACACAATCAGCTTTTCTGCTAACAAGCTAATTAGGCTGACATGCAAACTTCTGATTGCATTAATGTATGAGTTGTAAACCTCGAATCTGAAGGTCAAGAGAAAAAGTAAGAAGCGAACACAGTCTGTGCATGAAAAATTGTTGAAAAACTCATTTGCATGCTACATTTTGCCACATGAGAAAAGGGGGAATATCTCCAAATCAAAAAATATGTGGATGTCTTCATCCCCTCCCAAAATAAAAAGAAACTAACCCCCCCCCATGAAAATAACATATCAAGCACACAGAATGCTGATGAGAGCCATTATCTTCACATGACGACCTTTTTAAACTTTCTCCCCCGTCTCCCTGTTGGAGAAATGTTATACTCATCAAATGACATCAGCGATTGAAACTGTAGCTTTCCCTCTTGGAAATTATTGGGAAATAACTCTGTGTTCCCCTATTCGGCAGTCAGCCATAGGATCATCGAAATCCTTGGTGCATTTTCCTTGTTACAGAGTGAAAATAAGAAGTCAAGAAATAGCCTATTGTATGCTCTGGCTCATTGATCTAGAGCTGAGCCTAGACTTGCACTTTGCCAAAGTCTGCCCCAAAGGTGATCTGATTTCACTCTGCTAATGGAGTGTTGCAAAGGGAGGAGAATTAATCTGAGCCTAGAGTTTTGGACATTTTTTCTGTTCCCACATTGAGCAATACCATGTCACATCTGCTAAACAAATTGAAACACAAAAGCTGTATGTTCACCCTAATTTGGACCCCTGCATTGTTAATACACTGGAGATTTATTTATTTGTGGGGAGTGAGGTTTAACATCCTCAATGAAAGACAAACCACTGAGTAATACTGAGCACATACAGTACTCGTGAGCAATAGCACGAGTAATTTATTTTTCGTAAAACAACAGTTCCTGACATGTAATCTAGTGATGAAACACTTTGATATGCACTCTGGGAGCTGACTCCTTGTAAAAGGTTGTTGGGTTTTTGCCATTTTCCTGTAAACCTGCTGTTCAGCCCCTGAAAAAGATAATTATTTTACAATTCTTTGTGAAGCGTGAGTTCACTGGGTTGGGTTTTATCAGCCCTCTGGTAATGGGCTGGGAGATACTGGCCCATAAATGGCATAGGAAGGTGGGAAGGAATAGCCATCTATTTCCAGCTATGACTGCCACCTTAGACAGCAGAGAATAAGGTAACGAATGGGCCTCCTGGCACATAAATGACCAATTAGGACTCTCTTCCTGCTGTAATTTTGCTTACGTTTTGCTAGTTAATTACCTGCTGCGACATAGAGGCCCCACATCCCACTGAAGACTTTGTGTTTGATCCTCTGCTGCTACCAGTAAATTCCAGCCTGTATTTTAGTTGGCATCGCAATGCCACAAGTAAGCTGGGATTCATCTAAGTCACTCAATCTGCACTCGAAGCCTGTTTCGACAAGTAAATAATCAACAGCATTAACTTGAATAAACATCGACCGTGACTCAATACAAACATGCCTTGTTTGAAAAGACATATTTCTCCAGTGTCTTCATCATATCCTACGTCAATATCTTTAGACCCTGTAATGCAATAAATTAGAACTTTAGTGATTGCAGTTTTTTTGGCTAAACCCCACAGCCATTTATTGCACAGCAAGATTTCCAGAGATGAACGGCTGGCCAATCCAGTTTGGATCAGGATAGTTGAGGGAGAAGAATAAGTAAAGAGGTCTGAAATTCTAACGGTTAACTGATAGCCAGCCCCTCTGAAGGTGCAACATTTTTAAAAATCTTATTTTGGGAATGATGCAATGTCTGAGCGGGTTCAATATTGATTAACCAGGTTTTGTCTGAGCATGGAAGGGGAAAATAAATATAGGAAAGAACTTCCATTTATATAGCATGTTTCATAACTGCAGGAAGTTCCAACTTGCTATACAGCCAACATGGTACTCTTTGTATTGTAGTCACTGTTGTAAAATAGGAGACACACCAGTCAACATGCACTCAGCAGGCTTCCATACAGAAATGAAGTCATGGCCAGATAGCTGTTTTGGTCATGCTAGCTGGGAATAAATATTGTCCAGGTCATCCCCCACCACCACTCACCCCAACCTTTCTTTGAAATAGTACTGTGGGATATTTTATGTCTACTTGAATAGGCAATGAGGGACCATATTTAATGTCACATCTGATGTTAAACTTGTGGTAATGCAGCATTCCCTCAGTACGGTACTACAGTGTCAGTCTGGATCATGTGCACATTCTCTAGCCATTACTGATCAACAAGGTCATCCTAGAACTTTTTGAAAGCAAATGTTTCTTGTTTACAGCAGTTCCTGTAAGCCTTCAATAAACACATATCTAAACTCAACGAATGACCCGCTGATTATCTTTACAACATAATTTCGTCAGCAAATGAGTTTCCAGTAAGCTATTACTTTACATCCTCCTCGCATATTAATGGCATTCCTACCGCTATCACTTAGTCACATCCATTTTTGATTAACTTTTCTGCTCATCGAGGGCATAGATACTCTTTGCTGTGGTGGCACATTATTTGCAACCAATATGCACATAAAGTAGTGCCACTTTATGTGCAGGATGGGCAAGGCACTGTGGAAATGTCCCTGTACTCTGCTCCTGTAGCATTCTTTATCCCCCCCCTTCCTCACTCAATATTAGTGTGTTCTGACAACTCTGATAGTCTTGTGCACGAAGCAACTAACTTCTCTTTAAATTGCATTAAAAATCTGGGCAGTTATATGATGTTAGCCGAAGGTACAATAGTGATATCACTGCACTCATAATCCTTAGGCCTAGACTGATGATTGATTAGAGAGCTTGAGTTTGCATCTCAGCTTGACAACTTGTGAACACAAATTCAGCTTGAAAGGCATTGAGCTATAAAGTAGCTCTCAATAAAAGTAACTGTGATGGTATCAACGACACCTGAACCAGTTCAATTTCCCTTTGGGTATTGACACCTATCTGATGTACAAGGTGCTGGTGAGACCATGGCCGGAGTACTGTGAGCAGTTTTAGTTCCCTTTATTTAAAGAAGGATATCACTTTATTGGAGGCAGTTAAGAAAAGGTTCATTAGGATGATTCCTGGTACGGATGATTTGTCATACGAGCAAAGGCAAAACAGGTTGGGACTCGATTCACTGGAGTTTAGAAGAATGAGAGATGACCTCATTGAAACATAAGGGGCTTGACAAGGTCAATACCAAAAATGCTGTCCGTCCTGGGAAGGCCATGGCAAAAGGGCATAGTCTCATAATAAATGGGCATCAATGTTAGACTGAAATGAGAAGGAATTTCTTCTCTCATGGAATTGTGAGTCTTTGGAACTCCTTGCTGTGGGGTCAGAGTCCTTGTGTATATTTGAGGCTGGAATAGATAGATCCTTCATCAGTTGGGGAATCAAGGATTACCAGAAAAATGTGGGAGAATGGACATGAGGAACGTCAGACCATCCATGATCCTAATGAATAGCGGAACAGACTTGAGGGGCCGAATGACCTACTCCTGTTTGTTATGGTCTTATCTTCCCCAGTCTGTTTTACATGTAACTTTAGTGTCAGTCCAACATGGCTGCCTGATTCTCAAGATGCCTCACCAGAGCATAATCAGGAAAGGAAGTGTGCCAAGTCAATGTGTAGGTTCCTACCTTCACCCTGTTTGCCCGAGAAAAGGCATGGATACTGGATTTACTTGATTGCCCTCCCTAAGCCCAGAAATGTTGTCATAGTCATAGAGATCTACAGAACAGATAAAGACCCTTCAACCCATCGCACCCATACCAGTCAAAAACAATCACTGACTATTCTTATCCCATTTTCCACAACTAGGCCAATAACCTTGTAACCTTGCCATCACAAGTGTGCGTCCACTTTTTCAATGTCATGACGGTTTCTGCCTCTACCCTCTGGACACTGAGTTTCAGATTTCCAGTAGCCTCTGGGTGAGAAAGGTTTTCCTCACATCATCTCTAAAGGGGTATAGGTTTGAGGTGAGAGAATGAATATTTAAAGATGTGCAACACGAGTTTTTTTACACAGAGGGTGGTCAAGTGGCTGGAACACGCTGCCATGGGAGATGATAGAAACAGATACGATGACAACATTTAAAAATCATTTAGACCGACACATGAACAGGCAGAGAATAGAGGGATATGGACCATGAGCAAACAAATGGGATGAGAAAAAAGTGAGGGCGCTGATGCTGGAGCTCAGAGTCAAGAGTCTGGTGCTGGAAATGCACAGCAGGTCACGCAGCATCCGAGGAGCAGGAAAGTCGACATTTCGGGCATGAGGCCTTCATCAGGAATGGAGCTTGTGAGCCGAGGGGGTAGAGAGAAAAATGGGAGGGGCTGTGGGGCTGGTGGGAAGGAAGATGGACAGGTAGGACAGGTCAAGAGGGCGGTGCTGAGTTGGAAGGTTGGATTTGGGATAAGGTAGGGGAAGGGGAAATGCGATTAGTTTAGAATGGCAGCATAATTGGTACAGACATGGTGGGCTGAAGAGCCTGTTCCTGTGTTGCACTGTTCTAGATTCTACTGTTCTGTGGCTTAGCCAACAGTTCCAGCATAACCTCCAAGCCTCGACTAACAAAGGCAAATATTCCATACACCTTCTTAACTACTTTATTCACCTGTCCCACTGCCTTAAGGGACTGGTGGGTGTGCACATCAAAGTCCCTCAGATCCTCGGTGCTTTCCAGGGACTTATCATCCATAATACATTCCCTAGCCCTGTTTGTCCTGCCCAAGTGTATTACTTTACACTTATCCAGTTGTGAGGTAAGTTTTCCCAGTTCAATTATTTACATGTTGTTAAACTGTACTGTTCTGATTTTACATAGTTAAGCAGACAAACTGCAGTCTATGTCATCCTTTACTCACCTCTCCACACCCTTGAAGATGTTGAATTTTTGCTCATCTGTAGTTGCATAGGTATCAGTTATCCAGGTCCCATTCTTCTTGAGTCAGTCTAGGCAGACATCTGACTGTAGAAATGGCAGGGCCACAGACATCACTATCAATCTCAAACGTAGGAACTTCAGTTGGCCATTTGATCCCTCAAGCCTGTTTTTCCATTTATCTCCAAATGTCGACTCTCCTACTCCTCGGATGCTGCCTGACCTGCTGTGCTTTTCCAGCACTACACTCTCGACTCTAATCTTTGGCATCCGCAGTCCTCATCTTTGCCATCATTACTTAGTGCCAATCTCCTTCATCCTCATTACCTTGCACTTCATCTTTATTCAAATATGCCCCCAGTGCCCACTCAAATAACTGTTTTCCAGGCAGCCTGTTCAGTGATGTTATGTCACACGTCTGGAGCAGGTGGGACTTGAACATGGGTCTTCTGGACCAGAGGTAAGGGCATTTCAAGAACCCCAATGCCCTATTGAATGCTGTCAAGTCTGATGTAATGCATAAGCCCTTTTAAGGGGATGACGTAGCAGCAAATCCTGTTGAATTTCCACCTTTTGTAATTCCAGGTAACCAAGTAAACCTTGTCATTGGATCCTTAATTCTGACTGGCTTCCCATTTTAATTAAAGTGTGACAGGAAGTGGAATAGTAAAAGGAATTAATTTGACGGGGGGGGTGTGGGGTAGGTGCAGTAAATTGAAAAAGAAGGAGCCAACCCATCCCTTCTCATCCAGTCAGAGCACTGTCATACTTTCATTCATGAGAAAGGGAAGAATATCTTGAGGAATTGATTTTTGCGGAGAGCACAAACATAGAACGGTTGGGAGGCCACCCCTGAATTAGAGACCTAAACGGAGGAATGCTTCATGCTTAAAATTATTGACTTGTGGAGCAGCCAGCTGCTTTGTGCAGGAAATGTTGACCCCACTGAAGCCTTTCATAGGAAAATGGATCAATTCCTAAATGAATAAACACACAGGATAAAGATTTTACAACAAGTGTTGTATCCCACTGGGTTTATGCAGCAAATCCTCATCCAAAGCTGTTTTCAGCATTCTGCTGTTTGATATATTGTGCTTGCAACTTGAACAACAAAATCTTTCGCAGCTTGCTCTTGGCCCACTTCAATGTGAATACCCGATGGGATTTAAGATCCCACTGTTACCCAATGTCCAAATTAGATTAGATTTCTTACAGTGTGGAAACAGGCCCTTCGGCCCAACAAGTCCATACCGACCCTCCGAAGAGCAACCCACTCAGACGCATTCCCCTACACTACAGGCAATTTAGCATGGCCAATTCACCTGACCTGCACATTTTTGGACTTTGGGAGGAAACCAGAACATTCAAAATTTGTGAGAAGATTTGTAGCTCAGGTGCTCGTTGTTGTGGTTCTGTTCGCCGAGCTGGGAATTTGTGTTGCAGGCGTTTCGTCCCCTGTCTAGGTGACATCCTCAGTGCTTGGGAGTCTCCTGTGAAGCGCTTCTGTGGTCTTTCCTCCGGCATTTGTAGTGATTTGAATCTGCCGCTTCCGGTTGTCAGTTCCAGCTGTCAGCTGCAGTGGCTGGTATATTAGGTCCAGGTCGATGTGCTTGTTGATTGTATCAGTGGATGAGCAGCAGACAGCTGGAACTGACAACCGGAAGCTGACACGACCAGCTATCCTTAGTAGCCACACACGCAGATGACAAGCAACATGAATTCGACTGGGACAACACTACTATTATAGGACAAGCCAAACAGAGAACAGCCAGGGAATTCCTAGAGGCATGGCACTCATCCACAGATTCAATCAATAAGCACATTCGACTTGACCCAATATACCGACCACTGCAACGGACAGCTGGAACTGACAACCGGAAGCGGCAGATTCAAACCACTACAAATGCCGGAGGGAACATCACAGAAGCGGTTCACAGGAGGCTTCCAAGCACTGAGGATGTCACCTAGACAGGGGACGAAACGTCTGCAACACAAACTCCCAGCCCGGCGAACAGAACCACAAAAACCAGAACATCTAGAGGAAACCCACACAGACACAGGGAGAATGTGCAAACTCCACACAGACAGTTGCCTGAGGTAGGAATTGAATTCAGGTCTCTGGCACTGTGAGGCAGCAGTGCTAACCACTGTGCCACTGGGCTGCCCATGTCAAGTGCTGACAAAAAGAGAAGCTGGGAGTTACTTCAACACACATGCTGATTTGGGATGTTAGCACATGAGAGCAAAGCACCATGAGTTGTCCATTTATCCTCCTTCAATCTGTTTCGACATCCAGTTCGGTCACAGGTGATTTGCATCGCAATTTCATCGAACTGAGATAATTAACTTTTTGTTTAGCGAAAGGTATTAGTGGATTTGGGCCAAAATGGAGCTAGGCCACAGATCACCCATGATCTCCTTGAATGGCGGAGCAGTCTCGAGGGGCTGAAGAGCCTAATTCTGTTCCTAACTGCCTTGTTTCTGTGACCCTTCACAGTCCTGTTTCAGAAAATTCTATTGGTCTTAACTTGTAACTTCTCAATTGACCAGGTTTCTTGTGGGAAAGAGTTCTAGACTGTGTGGAGATGTACATCTAACCTGAATGGCTTAACTCGAACAGTGGACAGTGACATTGTACACTTTTCACTGTACTTATATACGTCCTTACTTGACAATAAAATTCTAATTCTAATTCTAACGTTGTGAAACTGCCTCTGGATTAGAGAAAATGCTATCTGCAGAGCTGAAAGCGGCCACTTGCCCGCTGTTTTCGATGGTTAAGCCCAAAACAGAAAGACAATTACTAGGGTTAATAACACGCTGTAATGACTGTTGGGTGCGGACAATTCCATGCCATCTTGAGCTTTCATTGTTCATTTGACAAGGGTAATTGCTTTGGATAAAAGCTCGCAACAACAGCATTGAAACACTGTAGCAGCCATGTCACATCAGTGACAGAACATAATATATGTTCAGAGGATCGGTTTTATTCTCGGAACTTAACATTTGCTCCACAGACCGCCTTCCTTTCAAGACGATGACAGCTGTGTCGGATAATTAGCTTCTTAATGAAAACAAAAAGGTTCTTTTATCAGCCGACTATAAAATGAATTAGCGTAGGACCCCACACTGTGTCAATTTTATGCACAATGCTATCATACTCAGCAATCTCAAGCAGTTTTATAATGCCTGAATTACATCTGCTGTTGCAATTTTTTTAGAGCTTAAACGTTCTGGTGTAATAGCTCTCAGCACGTTTGCCAAAGCCTCTTTGTCCTTCTGGGAGTGCTGACAATGCACAAGACCCCCTTGGCAAAGGCAAAGTCAGGAAAATTGTGCTGGAAGGTCACTGAGCTGTACTCTGTATATGCATCAAACCAATAAACCTCACTGGAAAAGTTATTGGTGAAGACCAGAAAGAAAAGCTTCCCATAAGAGTGAAAGATTCTGAAGACATTCACACTGTTTAATGATAATTGAAGGTCCTGTTTCTCATTGGATCGCAGTCTAAGAATGGTGTAGTTCATCAATCCCACATCATCACTTCTGCTCCCATTTTGTTTTCTGTTTTGCCTCTGGTTCAATTTTATTTCTTCTTTCTTCATCCCTTTAATTTGCATTCAGACAGCTGCCATTCTGGAATTTCCTTGACTTCTTGACACATCTTTTGTTTCTTCATTTGTCTCATAACTTTTCTTTTTGTCTTGGCATTTTGAAACCTTTGTTATTTAATGTCTCCGAGGGCAGATCTTTCCTTTTGTTCTTCGTCCTCCCTTTTAGCTTCCTCGAAACCAGTTACATTTCTAACTGTTCTCAGTTCAGATGGAACAGTCTTCTCCTGGAAAGATATCTCTTGTTTCTCTCTCCACAGATGCTGCCCGACCTGGTGCATATTTCCAGTTTCTCGATTTACTTTTCGTGTTTTGTGTTTTTGGGTTGTGCTTTACTATATTCACTGCAATCTTTTATTTGTTGCTCATTCAATGATATGCCAACTCTTTGGTGAACTTATGGTTTCAGAGTAATTATTTCTGTTCCCAAATCAACATTTAAATGAGGTCAAATAATGTCCAATGATGCCACATATTTTTGAGTGTTGCTCTCCATGCGTAAGGTTACTAGTTGAGTGGTCACCATGCCATCCACTAACATGTCCTGAGGGGATCTTTCAAACAACAATTATTCAGGTGGAAACATCCTGATCCCTGTTTCCAGGAAATGATGCATGCTGTTGCTATGTTGCAGGAGTTGAATCTTGTCCACGTTCCTGTTGGGAGGCATCCAGCACTCCACAGGATTATGTCACGCACACACTGAGTGGCATTTCATAATAATGAAAAACATCAGAGGGAAAATGTACTCAGGTGGGGTGTCGGAGTGCCCGTCTGTGCTTATAACACTTGCAGGCACAACATTTTTACCGTTCTTTATGCAGGCAAGCTTTGTTCCACCACTGATGTTTTTGTAACCTTCTGCAACTTCCAACAATGACCTTTCCTTTTCATTCTGTGAATGAATAAAGTGCCTGGTGTGTTTGACTTGATGCAGTGAGGTCATTGCAAACAGTAGCTCCTTGTACTTCTGGCCTACTTGCTGCGCAATATTCACTGCTGATTCTGGTCACAGCACAGAGCTGCTGTCACCCCAGTCAGAAATCCGCCTCAGCGCCAAACATAGGAGACAGAAGAACACATCAAACAGCAAGAGCATTACAATTCCCCTCTCCTCCAAATCTCACCAACCCAAAGTACATCCAGATCCTAGAACATGGAGCACCAGAGCAGAGATTGTAAAACTACTTAAGAATCCTGTTTGTTGGAGGACAGTAGCTCCCTATCACATGTAAGGAGCACTCTATCAATTGTATGACAGTCGTTACGCACTAACTACAATCCTGGTGACTGCGCACAATATTTAGAGTCAATGTGTAAGGAACACTTTCAACATTATCACCCAGTTCCTTTGCTTCTTTTGACAGAATGTTCTCCACATTGGCCTCCTTGACTACCCAGTTCCATGGGTAATCCCTCAAAAAAGACATGCATTTAAATGGCAGCTGATGTCTCAACCTGCCTTTACAATGGTTTTTTTTTATATGGTCAATAAAGTACGACATCCATCAGCCAATTTGTACAAAGCAAACAATGATGTGACCGTGACTGAATAATGTGGTTTATGGTGTTGATTGAGAAATATTGACCTGGATACCAGAAATAGCTTCTGGATCCTTCTTTGAAATAGTGCCATTGGGCTTTTCTTATGTCCTCCCAAGCCAAGAGGTGAGGCCACAGTTTAACATCTGACCTCGAAGGCAGTGCAGCAGGACACTGGAGTTCTAGCGTCAGTTGTCGTGGTTAACTGCTGATCTAGAAGAGACAGAAATCTTACTTGCGAGGAAAGGTATGTTTTATGTGGAAAGTTTGAGTTGGTTGGCCCTAAGCTCATTGGAGTTTAGAAAAATGAGAGGTGATCTTATTGAAACATTTGAAAGGCTTGACGGGTTAGGTGCTGGGAAGATGCCTCACCTTATGAGAGAATCTACGAACGGGGGCACAGGTTAAAAATATTTGAGTCAGAGATGAAGAGGAATTTGTTAGTATTTGGAATTCTATCCCTGCACAACAGTGAAGGTTAGTTCATTGATCATATTCAGGGCTGAACTAGCCAGATTTTTGATTGACAAGTGAATCAAGAGTCTTGAGGGCAGGAAGGAAGGTGGAGTTAGGGCCACAGTCAGACCAGCCATGGTTATGTTCATAGGCAAAATAGGTTTGAAGGGCCAAATGGCCTATTCTTGCTCCTATTTCTTGTGTCCACTAAACCATGTTGACACGAAGGGGTGATTTGGCCACGTCTGCCCAACCCTATGTGAAGAACATGCCATCGCCTGTGGTGTGATGGTGGCACAGGTTGTTATGTTAAGGACAAGTGGCTTCTCATTACATGGTACCTCACTCTAAGGGGGAGATGATGACCTCGTGATATTATCACTGGAGTGTTAATTCAGAGTTTGCTGAATTAACCGGGTTCAAATGGTGGAATTTGAATTCAATAAAAAAGCAAAAATCTGGAGTGTAATGATGATCATGAATCAATTGTCAAAATCCATCTAGTTCACTAATGCCCTTTAGGGAAGGAAACTGCTATCTGTACCTAGTCTGGCCTAACGTGACTCCAGATCTACAGCAATGTAGTTGACTCTTAACTCTTCTGTGGGTAATTAGGGATGGGCAATAAATACTGACGAGTCAGTGATGCCCACATCCTGTGAATGAATCAGAAAAATTCTCATGACATCCCTGAAAGTTCACAGCTGGCATTAACCAGCACTGGCATCAATCTCATTCTTAAAACACCAAGGCACTAGATGCCACCATCTGCCATTGCAATAGACCTTGGGCGCCTTTTGCAGATTTGTATCTCTTCCATTTCGATAGTCGGCGTGAGGTTTTGAAAAAATATAACTATTTATGTCTTTCTTTTATCATTTTAAACAGTTTGCTTTAATTCATTTTGCTTTATTCTTTCACCTGCAAGGACCCCTGCTGGAAATTCCATTCAGTAGCAAGACGGACAAGTTCGGACGTGTTGATCTGCGGAACTTGTTTAAACTGCTGTTGCCTGGAATGTGGAGCAGGAAGCCTTTTTGTGTTCACTTTATGAGCAACTCAACCTTGTGGTTTAAAGAAAATGCTATATTTACCAATTATCCTGCCTCATGCATGGGATGGATCTAGTTCTTGCTGGAATGCAATTAATTTTGGTTGAACCTATGTTGCTTGTTTTAGTCACCATTACATGGAGGTTATTCAGAACATTCTGGCGTGAATCATTCATAGGAAGGAAAGCAGAGTGGTGTAGATGTTGGAAACTTGCATTAAAAATGTATTTGGCAGATCAGGCAGCATCTGTGTGGAGAAAGAGACGGTGCTAACATTTCATGTCAGTGATCTTTACAGAGGAGTAGCTGATAGAGAGGTAAACAGGAAAATCACCAGAGGCACTCTCTTTTGGTTGAATTTCAACTTGTGTACTTTGGCCCCTATCCCTTGCATATCAGGATTTCAGTTCACTTCCCTCAGGGTAGGATTGCTAACACTGGTTGGACACATTGTTAATTGCCTACCTTGCCCCCACACTCTCTTCATTGGACATCTTAGTGTTGGTGTGAATCACCTACAAGATGCTAAGGTTCCTTTGACATCACCTTCCCAAACCCATGAATTATACCAAACAGGAAGGGCAAAGGCAACAGATGGGAATACCGTCACCCCCAAGCCCCACACACTGTCCTGACTTCCAACGAGATTGCCTTTACTTCACTGCCACTGGGTCCTAACGTTGGAACTCCCTTCCTAACAGCACATGTACTGACAGCACAAGAAGGGCAGTGGATCAAGAGGGCAGCTCACCAACCACCGTCTCGGGGCAATTAGGGAAGGGCAATAAACGCTGGCCCATCCAGTGACACCCTCTTCCCATGAATAAATAAAAATGTCAGTCCTCTTGCACCGTCTTCCAATGTCAGCTGGAAAGTGACTTGATTTTTGTGTTCACTATGGTTCAGTTGCTCGTACTTCCAAAAACTTGTGGTTTCGTTATAGGATTTCTGTTTAAACTTATCAGACACACCAGTGGAGTGTGCACTGGTGAGGAGCTGCCTTATGGATGAAGGATTCAAAATCCCAATAAGTGTGCAAATCTCCATGTGACCTTTACAGAATCACAGAATTATTACGGTACAAAAGGAGGCTACTTGATACACCGTGACTGTGCCAGCTCCATTATCTAGTGCCAATCTTCTTCCTTTCCTCCATACCCTTGTAGGAGAAAGTGAGGAATGCAGACATATCCACACCCCTGCACACAATTACAATCCAAATAACCATCCTCAGTTGAAACCACCTCCATTTCCAGACTGTGCAGTCCATACCCTAATAATTCGCTGTGTGATAAAGTTCTTTCCCATATTCCACCCTTGCTTCATTTGCAAATTGCTTTAAATCTCTGCTTTCTCGTTCTTGTCACTGTTACAAATGGAAACAGCTTGAGCCCAGTTACATTGTCTGACCCACTCATGATTTTGAGAACCTCAGCCAGATCCCCTTCTAGCCTCCTTCTCTCCAGGGACAACAGTTGCAATTTCTTTAAACTATCCTCATGGCTGAAGTCTCTCATATCTGGAACCATTCTAATGAATCACTTCTGCACTCTCTCCAATGCTTTTGAGTTTTCCTATGCCGTGGCACCCACAACTGTATGCAATACTCACTGAGTTCTAACACATGGCTTATACAATTTCAATATCAGCTCCTTGCACTTGTACTCTTTGTCCCTATGAATAAAACCAAGTACACTGCATGCTTCTGTTTACAGTACAACCTCGATTATCCAAACATCAATTGTCCGAATTTCGGATTATCCAAACAAGATCTCAAGCTCCCGATGCTGAGGTGAACTGTTTTTCCGAACATTCGACGATCCGAACATTCGATTATCCGAATGAAATACTCCCTGCCCATGTCGTTTGGATAATCGAGGTTGCCCAGTATTGGCCTTTCCACTTGCCCTACCACATTTGATGTTCTGTACACAGAGAACCCCTGTCCCTGTGCTGTTGCAACCACTTTAGAATTAACAGTGTGGCATATCACAGCAAGAAAAATAGCAACTTGGACTGTGCAAATAATGATTCAGTCTGTAAGTAGGAGGTATGTTTTAGAGCACTTAATTCTGAAATCTTGTAAATTAAAACATTTCCCTCTGCGTTTTTGTTTTTCAGTGAGTCCAAGTTCATTTTGGAAATCCACGCAGTATATTTTTCTCCCCCTGAGCAGACATTACAGATTTAATTCCAATGTGCATTGTTCACAAAAATAGCTGCTGCTGCTAACCTAGCTGGCTATTACTCCTGATAAAGGTGGCAGTGCAGACAAGACGATCCAGGATGCACATGAACAATTAAAATGTGAGAGAACGCAGCCACGACTCTGTCTAAAAATAGCTACAGCACCAGCAGTGATGCTCTGAGGGTTTTTTTTTGTCAGGAGCATTAAGATTGGACCATCTGTTTTCAGGAAGCCTTGATAGCCTTTTCTCAGTAACTCCCTATGTATCGGATGCACAGTGCCCTCCCCTGCACAGACAAAGCAAACACTGAGGGATAGCACAGGATGATGTCACTTGTTTTTGTAGAAGGAGAATCCTGCTTTCATTTTAACATTTTAGCGGAGTCTAAACCGCACTGTATCTCACCCAGCCCTCCCCGGGACTCTCTTCATTTAAACGGGCAGCATCTTCAATCTGCACCGGCAGGGATAGTCAATGTTGAAGCTGCAGCCGCAATTATACAACGGAATCCCTCCCCTCCCCTATCGTTCCGGAAAGACCACTCCCTTGTCAGATCCACACCCCCCCCCCCACCCCA
>NC_057741.1:28618804-28679140 GCF_004010195.1 Chiloscyllium plagiosum | reverse complement strand
ACCCTCACCTTAACCTCTTTCCACCTATCGCATTCCCAATACCCCTCCCCCAAGTCCCTCCTCCCTACCTTTTATCTTAGCCTGCTTGGCACACCCTCCTCATTTCTGAAGTAGGGCTTATACCCGAAACGTCGATTCTCCTGCTCCTTGGATGTTGTCTGACCTGTTGCGCTTTTCCAGCAACACATTTTTCAGTGTGGAAACAGGCCATTCTGACTCTCCAAAGAGCAACCCACCCAGACCCATTCCCCCTCCCCTATTGCTCTACATTTGGCGGCAGCTGCCCCAAACTTCAGCGCGTCCCTCAACACGTAGTCCTGGACCTTGGAATGTGCCAGTCTGCAACACTCAGTCGGGGTCAACTCCTTCAGCTGGAAGATCAACAGGTTTCGGACTGCCCAGAGAGCGTCCTTCACCGAGTTGATGATCCTCCAGGCACAGTTGATGTTCGTCTCGGTGTGCGTCCCGGGAAACAGGCATAGAGCACGGAGTCCCGCGTCAAGGTGCTGCTCAGGACGAACCTCGACAAACACCACTGCATTTCTCTCCAGACGTCTTCTGCGTAGGCACATTCCAGAAGGAGGTGTGTGACAGTCTCGTCCCTCCCGCAGCCGCTTCGAGGGCAGCGTGCGGTGTGGCTGAGAGTCCGGGTGTGCATAAAGGATCTCACAGGCAGAGCCCTTCTCACCACCAGCCAAGCCATGTCTTGGTGCTTGTTGGAAAGTTCTGGCGATGAGGCGTTCTGCCAAACGGCTTTGACAGTCTGCTCAGGGAAGCGCTCGATAGAATCCGCCCTCTCCTTTTCCCGAAGGGTCTCAAGGACACTACGTGCTGACCACTTCCTGATGGACTTGTGGTCAAAGGTGTTTTTCTTCATAAACCTCTCCATGAAGGACAGGTGATACGGAACGGTCCAACTACTCGGAGCGTTCCGCGGCAGCGAGGCCAGGCCCATCCTTCGCAACACCGGGGACAGGTAGAACCTCAGTACGTAGTGACACTTGGTGTTTGCGTACCAGGGATCCACGCACAGCTTGATGCAGCCACACACAAAGGTGGCCATCAGGGTGAGGGTGGCATTGGGTGTATTTTTTCCCCCGTTGCCCAGATCTTTGTACAGCGAGTCCCTTCGGACCCGGTCCATTTTTGACCTCCATATAAACTGGAAGATGGCCCGGGTGACTGCAGCGGCACAGGTTCTGGGAATAGGCCAGACCTGTGCCACGTATAATAGCAATGACAGTGCCTCACACCTGATGACCAGATTTTTTCCTGTGATGGAGAGCAACCATAGCTTCCATCTGCCCAGTTTCTGCCTCACTTTGCTGATACGCTCCTCCCAAGACTTGGCGCATGCCCCAGCCCCTCCGAACCAAATACCCAGCACCTTCAGGTGATTGGTCTTGACGGTGAAGGGGATCGAGGATTGGTCGGCCCAATTCCCGAAGAGCATGGCCTTGCTCTTGCCTTGGTTTACCTTGGCCCCCGAGGCCCATTCGAACTGGTCACATATGCAGATGAATCTGCGCACAGACAGTGGATCTGAGCAGAAAACGGCGACGTCATCCATGGACAGGGAGGCCTTAACCTGCAGGCCCCCGCTGCCAGGAATAGTCACCCCTCTCAGGCTCGCATCCTTCCTGATGGACTCGGCAAATGGCTCTATGCAGCACACAAACAAGGCAGGAGAGAGAGATCAGCCATTCCTGACTCCAGATCTGACTGGGAAATTATCTGATTCCCACCCATTGATTGAGACTGCACTGACAATGTTGGTGTAGAGCAGTCTGATCCAATTGCAGATTCCCTCCCCAAAGCCCATTTTGGACAGAACATCTCTCATATACCTGTGTGATATCCTGTCAAAGGCTTTCTCCTGGTCCAGGCTGATCAGGCAGGTGTCCAACCCTCTGTCCTGCACGTAGGCGATCGTATCCCTGAGGAGTGCGAGACTCTCAGCGATCTTCCTGCCCGGCACAGCACAGGTTTGGTCAGGGTGAATCACCGACCCTTGAGCAGACCTGACCCGGTTGGTGATTACCTTTGACAGAATTTTGTAATCCGCATTCAACAGTGAGATTGGTCTCCAATTTTTGAGTTCCTCCCTCCTCTCCTTCCGCTTGTAGATGAGGGTGATGATGCCTTTCCTCATGGATTCACTCATGGTACCTGCCTGAAGCATACTGACATACACCTCCAGCAGGGCCTGGCCAATCAAGTCCCACAGAGCGGAATAGAGCTCGACCGGTAAGCCGTCGCTTCCGAGAGTTTTATTCTTTTCAAAGGACTCGAGGGCCTTGGTCAGCTCGTCCAGAGATAGCGGCTGGTCCAGCCTCTCGCGTGTTCTGTCGTCTAAGACCTCTGTGATAGAGGACAGGAACGACTGGGAGGCCGCGCTGTCGGTCGGCTTCGCGTCATACAGACTGGCATAGAAGGATTTACTGATCCTCATGACGTCAGCCTGAGATGACGTTATCGAGCCATCTTCTTCCTTCAGGCTGCTGAGCACGGAGCTCTCTTTGTGCACCTTCTGGAAGAGGAAACGTGAGCACGTCTCGTCCTGCTCCACCGAGCGGACCCTGGACCGGAAAATTATCTTGGAGGCCACCGAAGCAAAGAGCGAGGCTTGCTGGTCCTTCACCTCCTTGACGTCCTCCATGACATCCACCCCCATCGTCTGCAGCAGGAGTAGGTTCTACATACTTTCCTGGAGTTGGGACAGTTTTCCCCGCCTCTCTCTCGCCTCCTGAACACCTTTGAGGATGAAGAACCTCTTGATGTTCCCTTTTACTGTTTCCCACCAGTCCGCTGGGGACGCAAAGAGGGGCTTCATGGTTCTCCAACCTGCGTAGTCCCTCTTGAGCTCCTCAATGTTTCCCATGCACAGACAGCCTCATGTTGGACTCAGGTGGGGAACCTGAGAGACGACAGGGTGAGACTGTCAGAGATCTTCCTGCCAGTGCAATGCAGGTCAGGTCGGGGTGATCACCAACTCAGAGAGCAGACTTAACCAGATTGGAGAAAATCCTGAACAGAGCTTTGTCGTCTACATTCTGCAGTGAGATGGGCCACCAATCTCTAATTACTGCCCTCTCCCCCTTTAACTTGTAGACAAAGTTGACAATGCCTTTCCCTCACGGATTCAGACATGCTGCTAGCCAGAAGCTGCATCCTGTGTATCTGCATTAGGACTGGGGCCATGCCTGTCTAATACCACCGAGTCCAATGTTCTTTGTTGCAGAAGTACAGAATATTGCAAAACTTCTGTACGGACATACACAGGTAATAAAGCAATTCTATAGAGCCTTTGAACATCAACCAAAAACAAACACTGGAATTTGACATTCTCTGCAATTGCAAACACCAACATATTTCCTATTCATGCAGGTCCCCATTCACATTCATTTTGAGACAAAGAGAGGGTCTTACAACTGAACAGATTCCTGTTGCACTTTGGCAGAAAGACTTTAGATGGGGGTCTTTCTCCATTGCATCTCGGTGGCAGCTGCCCCAAGGTTTAGTGTGCCCCTCAGCCCATAGTCCTGAACCTTGGAATGTGCCAGCCTGCAACAGTTGGATGAGGTCAACCCTTTACACTAGAAGACCGACAAGTTTCAGACAGAATAACGAGCAGCTTTCAACAATTGATGGTCTTCTGCGTGCACTCAATATTTGTCTTGGTGTGCATCCCGTAGACCACGGAGTCCTGCATCGGTGAGCTACTCAGCATGCACCTCAACAAAAACTGGTGCATCTCTCTCGCTCTTTCTTTCTTTCTTTATCTCTCTTTCCAGACTATTACAGAAGGAGATGTTTGACAGAATCCAATACAACTCTGCCATTATGCAGAGAATTTTCACAGCATGCAGATCCTCTTAATAGGTATAAAGGCTCCGAAACCCTGGCCTAATACACCTGAGTGTAGTCAATCTCATGTCGACTGAATTCAACAGCATCCACATTGACCTGATATAGCTTCAGAAATGTTCTTCCCATTAGGAACTACATCAGATCCAGCAATAAATAATGGCTGTCAGATATTATTCATACATACAAAGTCATTTGCATAAGCTCCATCTGCTATTCAGTCTTTCCGTATTTAGACTATCACAAGGCTTTTAGACTAGTTTGTCACCAGCCACAGCAGTATGGTGGTACTATTACTGCATACCTAATCTAGAGTCCCAGCTGCTCTGTACTTATGAGGTCCCCATGGTTCCTCAGGGACTGTAACTTTCATGAATATATCCAGAATCAAGCACTAGTTCCATTAACAATGATTATGACTCATGTCAGCTTCTTCCCACATGTGGGAATCTTCCCTCTCTGCCCTCGAGATGGCTGTGCTGCTGTCGTGGAATATGGCTTTGCAAAGAAGGTCTGGAGACAGACAGAGAATGCATAGAGATGCATAGCACAAAAACAGACCCTTCAGTCCAACTCATTCATGCTGATCAGATATCCTCTATTAATCGACTCCCATTTACCAGCATTTTGGTCCATATCCCTCTAAACCCTTTCTATTCATATGCCCATCCAGATGCCTTTTAAAAGTTGCAATTATACCAGCCTCCATCACTTCCTCTGGCAGCTCATTCCATACATGCCCCACCATCTGCATGAAAACATTGCCCATTAGGTCCCTTTTAAATCTTTCCCCTCTCATCCTAAGCCTATACCCTCCACTTCTGGTCTCCCCCAACCTGGGAAAGATCTTGTCTATTTACCCTATCCATGCCCCTCATGATTTTATAAACCTCTATAAGGTCACCCCTCAGCCTCCGACGCTCCCGGGAAAACAGCCCCAGCCTGTTCAGCCTCTCCCTATAACTCCAACCCTCCAATGCTGGCAACATTCTTGTAAATATTTTCCAAACCCTTTCAAGTTTAACAACGTCTTTCCAATATCAGGGAGACCAGAATTGAACACATTATTCCAAACATTGCAAAGGTTCATTGTCATTGTTCATGCTGAGCAGCTCCATGACAGTCTACCCTGTGTTCCATAAATTGTTCTTAGGAACATAGACATAGACAGAACATTACAGCGCAGTATAGGCCCTTCGGCCCTCGATGTTGTGCTGACCTGTGAAACTGATCTGAAGCCCATCTAACCTACATTATTTCATTTTCATCCATATATTTATCTAATGACCATTTAAGTGCCCTTAATGTTGGCGAGTCCACTACTGTTGCAGACAGGGCATTCCATGCCTCTACTACTCTCTAAGTAAAGAACATACCTCTGATAGCTGTCCGATATCTATCACCCCTCAATTTAAAGCTATGTTCCCTTGTGCTAGCCATCACCATCCGAGGAAAAAGGCTCTCACTGTCCACCCTATCTAATGCTCTGATCATCTTGCATGTCTCTATTAAGTCACCTTTTAACCTTTGTTTATCAAATGAAAACAGCCTCAAGTCCCTCAGCCTTTCCTCATAAGACCTTCCCTCCATACCAATCAACATCCTGGTAAATCTCCTCTGAACCTTTCCAATGCTTCCACATCCTTCCTATAATGCAGCGACCAGAACTGTATGCAATAGTCCAAGTGCGGCCGCACCAGAGTTTTGTACAGCTGCAGCATGAACTCATGGTTCCGAAACTCAAACTAATAAAAGCTAACACACCGTACACCTTCTTAACAACCCTATCAACCTCCTCCTTATGAACCTTAATCCCATCTAGTCTAATAGCCTGTAGCTCAGTATTCTCCTCGACAACATTGTCTTTTTCCTGTGAATACTGATGAAAAATATTCAACTTTCAGGGGTTTGTGCACATGGACACCAATATCTCACTGCTCATCCACACTACCAAGAATTTTACTTTAGCCCAGTACTCTGTAAGAATGGTTAATGGAAGAAGGGCTAATGCCCGAAACGTCGATTCTCCTGTTCCCTAGATGCTGCCTGACCTGCTGCGCTTTTCCAGCAACACATTTCCATCTCTGATCTCCAGCATCTGCAGACCTCACTTTCTCCCCAGTACTCTGTATTCCTGTTACTCCTTCCAAACTGAATCACCTCACACTTTTTCACAAAAAACTCCATTTGCCACCTCTCAGCCCAGCTCTGCAGCTTAAACTGCAACATCCTTCCGCACTGTCCACAACTTTAGTGTCATCTGCAAATTTATTAACTCATCCTTCTACGTCCTCATTCAGGTCAAAAATAACAAACAGCAGTGGCCCCAAAACAGATCCTTGCGGTACAGCACTACTAACTGAACACCAGGATGAACATTTCCCATCAACCACCACGTACAGTCTTCTTTCAGCTAACCAATTTCTGATCCAAACCGTTAAATCACCCTCAATCCCGTCCCTCCATATTTTTTGCAATACCTCCCATGGGGAATCTTATCAAACGCTTTACTGCAATCCATATACACCACATCAACTGCTTTACCCTCATCCACTCGTTTGGTCACCTTCTCAAAAAACTCAATAAGGCTTGTGAGGCACAACTTACCTTTCACAAAACCGTGTTGACTATTCCTAGTCAAATTATTCCTTTCCAGATGATTATAAATCCAATATCTTATAATCATTTCCAACACTTTACCCACAACTGAAGTAAGGCTCACTGGTCTACAATTGTCAGGGTTGTCTCTACTCCCCTTCTTGAACAAGGGGACATATCCTCCAGTCTTCTGGCATTATTCCTGTAGACAATGATGACATAAAGATCAAAGCCAAGGGTTCTGCAAGCTTTCCCAGAGAATCGGATAAAGCCATCTGGCCCAGGGGACTTATCTACTTTCACACTTTCCAGAATTGCTAACACCTCCTTATGAACCTCAATCCCAACTAGTCTAATAGCCTGTATCTTAGTATTCTCCTCAACAATATTGTCTTTTTCCAAAAAATATTGATGAAAAATATTCATTTAGTGCCTCAATGATGGAAAGCGTTCATTTAGCACCTTGGTGCACATCAAAACAACCATTAACTGCAGCTGAAGGACAATAAACTTGGTAAACAAAATCCTTTTTGATCTGTCTGTAACTTGCTCGTATTCCAGGGTCGAACTGTCCATCAGAGTTTGCAGAGTGTTGCATTCCAAGGTTCAGGACTGTGCGGTGAGGGCACACCAAAGCTTGGGACAAATGCTACAGAGACATAATGGAGATAGGTTGCTGTCTTAGGCCTTTCAAAGGGCTGAACCCATGGTCCTGCAATATACATTGTATACATCAAGCGTATCGAAACTGTATTGAGGCATGCTAGAATAGAATATGGGTTGTGATGAGAAGCTTATTTCCATTGCACTTTCTGAATTTTCAATTTGAAATGCTTTGCCCTCAGGCAATGGGATGCATGTTGTAAATATTAAGACTATTATAATCATATTAAGAGTGGAATGTGCTGTATGGAGACAAGTTAAATTTTGTTGCACCTTCTGTACTTTTCAAGTACAAATATCTTGTAAAGTATTGCTGCATATTTTATGAATAAAGCATATTGTCGGTCACACGATGGCTCACTTGTTAGAACTGCTGCCTCACGGCGCCAGGGACCGGGGTTCGATTCCAGCCTCAGGCAACTGTGTGAAGTTTGCACATTCTTTCTGTGTCTGCATGGGTTTCCTCCGGGTGCTCCAGTTTCCTCCCACAATCCAAAGATGTGCAGGTTAAGTGAATTGGCCATTGGAAATTGCCCATAGTATTCAGGGATGTGTAGGTTAGGTGCATTAGTCAGGGGTAAATATAGGAGAGTAGCGGGGTGGGTTACTCTTGGGAGGGTCGGTGTGCACTTGTCGGGCTGTCGGGCCTGTTTCCACACTGTAGGGATTCTATGATTTTATAGTTTTGTGAAACAAATGCATATGGGTGACATCTAGTTCTGGCAGTTTTTGGGATGACTGGGAATGTCTTAGACAACCCTGTTAAGCTCTGTTTTGTGTTCTGGATACTTCTGCTCTGTTTTATGAATGTTAGACCATAAGCCCATATGATGTAGCAGCAGAATTTCGGCAATTTGGCCCATTCAGGCTGCTCTAGCACTCAATCTCAGTTAGTCTGTTTCTCAACCCTATTCTCCCACCATCTCCCCATAAGCTTTGACCCCTTTCTAATCAAGAATCTATCTATCTCAAAATTAAATACAATCAATGACTTGGCCGCCACAGTCTTCTGTGGCAACGAGCTCCACAGCTTCAGAACCCTCTGGCTCAAGAACGTCCTTCTCATCTCAGCTCTAAAATGTCATGCCAGTGGTTAGCACTGCTGCCTCGCAGCACCAGGGACCCAGGTTCGATTCCAGCCTCGGGCAGTCTGTGTGGAGTTTGCACATTCTCCCTGTGTCTGTGTGGATTTCCTCCGGGTACTCTGGTTTCCTCCCACAATCCAAAGATGTGCAGGTCAGGTGAGTTGGCTGTGCTGAATTGCCCATAGCGTTAGGTGCATTAGTCAGAGGGAAATGGGTCTGGATGGGTTGCTTGTTGGACCGAAGGGCCTGTTTCCACACTGTAGGGAATCTAATCTAATCTTCATTCTGAGGCTGTGCCCTCCAATCCTAGTCTCTCTCAGTAGTGGAAATATCTTCTCCATGTCCACGCTATCCAGGCCTTTCAGCAATCTGTAAGTTTCAATCATATGCTCCCCCACATTCTTCCTCAGATATGGGGCCCAAAACTGCTCACAATACTCCAAGTGCAGAATGACCAGAACCTGTATAACCTCAGCAGTGAAACTCTGCTTTGTATTCTAGATATCTTGAAATGAGTGCTATCTTTGCATTTACCTTCCTAACTGCCAACTGAACCTGCCTCTTAAATTTAAAAGAATCCTGAACGAGCACTTCTGAGTCCCTTTTGCTTCAGATTTCCAAAGTCTTTCATCATTTAGAAAATAGTCTATGCCTCTATTCTTCTTCCTAAAGCGCATAACTTCATTCTTACCCCATTGTAATCCATCTGCTATTTCTTTTCCCACTCTCCTAGCCTGTTCAAGTCCTTCTGCAGCCTCCCTGGTTCCTCACACTACCTGTCCCCCCACTTATCTTTACATCATCTGCAAACCTAGCAATAATGCCCTCAGTTCTTTCATCCAGATCGTTAATGATTAGCTGCAGTCTGAACACTGACCCCTGCAGAACTCCACTAGTCACCGGCTGTCATCCTGAAAAAGACTCCTTTATCCCCACTCTCTGCTTTCTGTCAGTCAGCCAATCCTCTATCCATGCCAGCCTCTTGCCCCAAACACCATGGGCTCTTATCTTATTTTGCAGCTTCCTGTGCAGCACTTGGAAAAGGCCTTCTGAAAATCCAAATTGATAATGTCCATAGGCTCTACTTTGTTTAAATTGCTCAGTACCTCCTCAAAAAATTCTAACAGGTTTGTCAAGCATGGCCTCCCATTGATGGAACTGTATTGACTCAGCCTTTATTAATCATGCTTTTCCAAGTAATCCACAATCTCATCCTTAATATTGGACTTTAAACTCTTATCAATGGCCAAGTTAAGGTGGACCAGTCTATAGTCTCCTGTCTCCTGCCTCCATCCCTTCTTAAATAGGTGTGTTAGATTAGCCATTGTTAATGGTTTTATGACAAGGGTTTAGTAGTTGCTGTCTGGTTCACAGAATCATAGCACTGTTACAGTGTAGAAGGGTGTCGTTCAGCCTATTGTGGCAGTAAGTAGCAGTTTGATTGCATTTAAAAACATATGAGATATCAACAGATATTTAAAATGCGACTATGAGCATGATTTGTTCTGGTGTCTGTTGTAGGAAGGAATTATCTAAAATTTATAGTGTCAATGCTTTAGTCATCCAATCACTACTTTCTGACTTACATTATTTCTTTTACTCTTTTGAAGTTTGGTGCCTTTCATTTGGTTTTAGATTTTTGCCTCGATTTTTCAATTTCAAAACAAAATTGATGCTGCCTCTTGCAACGTAACAGCCCAGCTCTGCAATCTTACCGGTGAATATCACTGCAAATCATTCAGGCCAATAATTTAATTACATATTCTGTATTTTAAAAGTAATGCAGTAATTGTGTTAGACAAAGTAGGTATCAGCAGCGAACCCTGAAGTCGCAGCCTTGCGATCAGCAGGTATCTTTGGCAGGTCCCTGGTTTTAATTCTCTCGTTACTTCTTCCCTTGAGGTAGTGACTCATGTGAGGACCGGTAGTTTTCTGGTACATTAGCCCCCGGAGGTCAAATGTGATTACAGAAAGATAACACCAGCAGGCTAATTATTCCTCTGGAAAGGAGCTGATATCATGAAGAGCACAATTGTGTCCTCACTCAGTGCTGACAAAGCCATTGGATGTGGATCAGGGGTGAGAACTTGGAAAATCTATCAAGCTGAAGGACACTGAGTCCAAATGTCATGTCCCTTGCACCCATCCTGACTGTGCAGAGACATTGCGATCAATATTTGAACCTTCATGGTTAGTATGCCTCCATAATACACCACACAGTGCTCTCGGGAGCCACTTCTTTAATCTCTTAAACTGTTGTTTACAAGGACTTAAGGATGACAAATCCACTGTCCGATTATTTCCCTTTCCTATGAGATGCCTACCATGAGAGTAGTTATAGCCTCTGCCAATACAGCAGCTGTGTACTCTGAGTCATGGTGGAAAGGATTATGCAGTATGGAGCTCTGTCCTCAGTGAGACTGGGCCTGAGCAACACACAGTCCAACTGTTTGCAAACAAAGTGAGAGAATTATATTGCTTGCAGGTAGTTTTTTTTTGTCAGTCATAGCCAAAGGGAATGGCTGCTTTGCACTGAATTCTATTTGACTTTTCGAAAGCGTGTAAATACTTCCCTTAATTCACTAAAACAGACTCTTCTCAACACCACTAGGTTTAAACACATCCAATTGATAGTTCATGAAGACCTAATAAATACGAAGGTCACTGATTTAATTACTAGTTGGTGCATGGGTAGCATCCATGTTCAGCGGGTTATAGGGAGGGCAAATCAAATGTTGACCTGTATTTCAAAGGGAATGGAGTATGAAAAAAGGGAGGTGTTGCTAAAACTATACAGGGTATTGATTGGCTGGAATGTTGTGAAAATAATTTGAGCCGTTTATCTCAGAAAAATGTAGCAGTTTTGGACGCAGTCCAGAAAAGATTCACTATGCTGATCCCAAGTATGTAGGGCCTGTCTTATGAGGAGAAGTTGAGTAGACTGGACGTGTACTCATTGTAATAGAGAGGAATGGAAGGTGATTGTATTGAAACATACAAGATTCTTAGGGACTTGACAAGGTAGATGAGGAAAGGTTGTTTCCCCTTGTAGGAGAGTCTAGGACCAGAGGGACATCATCTCAGAATAAGGGTTGCACATTTAAGACAGAGATGAGGAGGAATTCCTTCCCTCTGAGGTTAGTGAATCTGTGGAATTCGTTACCACAGAAAGCTATTGAGGTTGGGGTCATTAAGAATATTCAAGGCTGAGATAGGCAGATTGTTAATCAGGAAGGGAATTGGATGTTATGGGGAAAAGGCAGGAAAGTGGAGTTGAGGACATCCGCCATGATCTCATTAAATGGCTGAGCAGACTCAATGGGCTGAATGGTCTATTTCTGCTCCAATGTCTTAAGGTTTTATACCTTGGTGTCTCTGCCAGTGCTTATTAACGCACAGAGACATTCCGATATCACCAGTAAATATTACAACTGGCTTGTCTTATTAAACTTCAACCCACTGGATAATGTTCATAATGCATAGTACTTTGTTATATCTAGAATAACATCTAGAATGGATTGTGAATATCTGTAATGGACAGCAGTTGAACCATGTGTTTCTGTTATGCATTTTCCATTCCTTGATATTCACTATAATTGTAATATGCATTTGGAAATAACCTTCATTTTGCAATGCTGTCAGAGATGGGGTCATGCTATTCAATGGATCAGGATCGACCAAGCTGAAGAAAACGTTTTTACAAATCAGGAAGCAGTTTGAGTTTATAACTTTGCAAGAGCAGAGAGTCATTACATCTGATGAATATAGGATCAAACAGAGGAACCCTACCAAAGATGGCGGCACGGTGGCTCAGTGGTTAGCACTGCTGCCTCACAGCACCAGGGTAGCAGGTTCGATTCCAGCCTTGGGAAACTGTCTGTGTGGAGTTTGATCACTCTCCCCGTCTCTGCGTGGTTTTTCCACCAGGTGCTCCGGTTTCTTCCCACAGTTCAAAGATGTGCAAGTTAGTGAATTGCCCATAGTGCCAGATGCATTAATCAGAGGGAAGTGGGTCGGGGTGGGTTACTCTTCGGAGGGTCGGTGTGGACTGGTTAGGCCGAATAGCCTGTTTCCACAGTGTAGGTAATCTAATTTAAAGCAGTCTCACTCACTATCAAATCTGGGCAAACATGCAGATCCTCCTCCTGGTGTGACAAGTTCTACCCGATTGTGAAAGATTAGACTGTTGAACGTAAAGCAAATTTTATAATCTCTGCTGTGGTTTGATTCATTGTGTGTGCAGCGCAGCCAGTATTAACCAGCACATTGACATAAGTGTACTGGATGCTGGTAGATCAGATAATTGTGGCGAGGAAGAGATTTGTGCTTATGTTGCCTCTAGGATAAATCAGACATAACCGTTCCACATCATGAGGGTTTATATCTGGAGATCAATTCTTACCAATAAAGGTGCCCATAAAGATTGAGGAGAAAATACAAATTTCTCACCTGCTGCTGCTTGAGCATCTGGTTAATAGAATTGTTAATATTAATAAGAAGGGGCTGCTCATTTGACCCTTCAGGCCTATTCTGCAATTCAATCGAATCATGACTGACATTATACCTTAATTTCTTCCTCCACTTGTCTCATGCCCTTTTATTGCAATAAGGAATTCAGAGGCTCTCCTTTACCCAATCGATGATAAAAATGTCGGCCTCGCAACCACAGAGAATGGTTGAAGACAGCAGTATAGGTGTATCGAAGGGTAGGTTAGAAAAGCAATTAAGGAAAAAGGGAATAGGTGGTTACAATGGAGGATTTGTTTGAGGAAAGGTGGGACTGGACTTGAGTGGGACATAAAGACTGGCATAGACTCATTTCGTAAAATCAGGAAACAGCACATTAGTAGGTCGGTGAAGATGATGCATATGTCGAAGAAAGTACAGAGATTGAAAAGGGATGACCATCTGTTGCACAGAGGCTATGTGAGGTGAGTGATGGAGGTGGATAGACCAGGAAGAAGAACACGAAGACCGAAGACCAGCTGGAAAAACGCAGTGGAAATGGATGCAAACACAATGTGATTAGAAGAGGTATGGGTGCCTTATAGGAGGAGTTGGAGAAGAGTGATGAACCAACATTGTGGTAACCCCTAAATACAGTAAAATGGAAGAAACTGGAAGAAGAGGAGGACGAGATGGACTATTTGGGCAGGATGCCCTATCTCTCTGGCTCATATCTTTCTGGTGTAAGTGAAGAAATTTCTCCTCATTTCAGTACTAGATGGTCCACCCCATTGTTTGAGCCTGTGTCCCTAATTAATCAGCCCAAGCAAAACATCGTTTCTGCATCCACCCTATCAAACCACTTAAATGTAATTCAATAAGATAATCTCTCCTAAACTCTAAAGACCATTTGCATATCATTCCAGCCTGTGAACTGAGGAGTTATCTATGAAACAATGAGAGTATTAAAATAAAAGTTAAAAGGCAAAGTCAATGGTCACCAAGGTCCCAGTAGCATTATATTTTAGGAAAACTGTCAACTGGCTGTTGCTACTGAGTACAGTTTCGCCCACTCTTTATTCCCAGTAACTATTAGTGGTAAATGTGTGGGGCATCTATTTGACCCATGTTTTTGCTTATGATTACTCTGTGTCCTTCTGCTGTTCTCCCTCATGCTTGATCTCATAATTGCTTCTCCAGTTTCGACAAGAAAATCTTGCTAAGTTTCAAGGTTTGACTTTTCTTTATTAGAAGAAGACATTTCTCCAAATTCGGATGCAAGGTGATTTATTTCAGGTAGGTGTGTGCAACTACACGCGGAAAGATACATAGACTATGGGTTCAGTTGGGTAGTCCTATCAGTGCTGTGGCTGTAGCTGCATATTGCTATTAATCCATTTACCAAAACACATGTCAGTCTGTCTTCCATAATGGTTTAGTTGTAGTTTACATTACAGTTCAATACAAACTCCAATCTGCTGTCTCCACTTCCTAATCAGCTATTGGGCAAAATAACAGCCCTTGAATATATATCCCAATGAACACCAACTGCTGTCCATAATCTCTGAAGCATGTCCGAGTTCATTCATAGAGGGACCATCATTTCCAATGTTGTCTACATGGATGCCAGTGTTTGAAGAAGACAGCTCACCACTACCTCCTTCTGAGCAATTAGGGATGGACAATAAATCTGACCTCTATATCCAGTGAAAGAATTGAGAGGGTAGGGTGTACGTGTTTGCAACTTGAGTGCAGAGTGAAAGGGCCTAAGATTCATTCTGCTCTGAATGCGAGTGCAGATCTCCAGGGCACTTGCCTCACGATCGCCCCACTGCTCAATATTTCATTGTGCTTTCAGAGTTAGTTAATGTGTTGCCTCACGATTGCCCCACTGCTCAATATTTCATTGTGCTTTCAGAGTTAGTTAATGTGTTGCCACCCATCAAGATGAACAGAAAAGCTCTTGATGCTTATCTCCAAAAAACCACAGCAGTGACTAGAATAATTTTCTCTGTACAACAGCACATTTTCGAATGACGAATGAAAAGGAGTCAGGGAGGAGATTCCAAGGATGTCAATGTTTCCCTATAATTAACCGTGTTAACTGAATCTTAATCTTGATTAGAAATCACTTGAGAGTCCACACTCTGAAATTTCACTAGCAGCAGGTTTATCACAGGGAAAGAGTAAGAGAGAGAGTGAGAGAAAAAATAACTTTTCTCTTCTTGTTTCTTGAAAGGCAAAATTTTGTCTGTGGTGAGGGATTTAAATTTTAAAATAATATATATCTCTGCCTCTGTGCAGACAGATCCAAAATGAATCGTATGCCTCTTAATTCGGAGGAATATCTTCAAATAGATGTTTGGTTATACAGAATTTCAGTATTGCTGATAAAAAGACATGCCTTTCATCTTGTACTCATCAAGAAAGTTTAGTAAAAATGCTAATTGAGGGGGAGAACCAACATTTAACCTCTTCAGAACCATCACCATTTCAGTCCTACTTGATCCTCATGAAGCTCAAGTGTGATGGTGCATCTATCCAATGCCACAATACATTGATTGTTCCTTTTTCCCTTGTATTTATCTGGCTTTCACTTAAATGTATCTACTGTATGCCCTTGCCCCAGTCCCGCTTGTGGAAGTTGTTTCCACATTGTCTGAGTGAAGATGATTTTTTGGAATTCCCTACGGGATTTGTTCATGTGATCTTACATCTCTGGTTTCCGGTTTCCCTACAAGTGGGCACATCTGCCCCCTGATTTCATGAATCATGTGCTTTACTTTTATAAGAATGTATCACCCGACTGTGAATGCTCATCAGCTGGGAGACACGCACTTGCATTTGCCTCAGCTCAGAGGCTGGCTCTGCAAATTGACGAAAATTATGCAATTATGGTCTCCCCCCTCTGGAAGGATGTCGTGAAATTTGAAAGGGTTCGGATAAGATTTTCAAGGATGTTGCCAGGATTGGAGGGTTTGAGCTATAAAGAGAGGTTGAATAGGCTGGGAGTATTTTCCCTGGAGCATCGGAGGCTGAGGGATGATCTTATAGAGGTTTATAAAACTATGAGGGACATGGATGAGTAAATAAAAAAGGTCTTTTCTCTGGGTTGGGGTAGTCCAGAACTAAAAAGCATAGGTTTAGGGTGAGAGGGGAAAGGTTTAAAAGGGACCTAAGGGACAACTTCTTCACACAGAGGGTGGTGCGTGTGTGGAATGAGTTGCCAGAGGAAGTGGTGGAGGCTGGTCAATTGCAACATTTAAAAGACATCTGAATAGGGTTTATGAATAGGAGATGGACAGCATGGAAACTTTGGTCCAACTTGTCCATGCCGACCAGATGTCCTAATCTAATCTCGACCAGTTTGCTAACACTTGGCTCACATCCCTCTAAACGCTTCCTATTCATATATCCATCCAGATGCCTTTTAAATGTGTAATTGTAAGTCTCCACCATTTCCTCTGGCAGCTGCCAAGTGCTGACAAATGGGACTAGATTGGGTTGGGATATCTGGCCAGCATGGACGGGTTGGACCGAAGGGTCTATTTCCGTACTGTACATCTCCATGACACTATGACTATGACACCAGAAAATGGTTCCAACAACATCCGCTGCTGCTCAGCAGAATTCAGTTGCACGGTTATTCTTTGAGAAGAGAGGAAAGGTGAATGGTATCAAATTTCACACCATCTATGCACATCCCCCTGCCAGGCTTTGGAATATGAACTAAATCTTTGACAAAAATCTCTTTGAGCAGGTTCCACTTGAAGTCGGCATTGTCTTTGCTCGTGTGCACTGTGTTGTGACATGGTGACTGAGGTAACAAAGTCCTGACCCGCTTTCCACGTGAGGTGAAGGTCATTATCAGAACTTCTTTGCTCACTGAGATTTTGCCAGGAATTCAACTGGAACATGAGATCGATTCAGAGATTGTGAATGTAATAAAGCAGATCAGGCAGCTTTCACTGGCACGTCGAGAAGGGCTGCAAACGTGTTGAAAATGAATATTCACAGAACAATAGTCACCTGAAAGGTGTTGGAAAGTAGAGGGAATTATCTACAGAAGCGTTTCTCTTTAATATGTGAGCAGTTCACTGAGGGTTAGAAAGGGAATTGCTGGATGAGGTGTTAAACCAACATCTTGTCTGTCCCAGTGGATGCAAAACACAATGCAGAGGAGCCGAGGATATGTTCTGTTTGGTGCTACTTCCTTAACCAACACCACTATGGCAGATACCTGGTCATTTATCTTATTTTTTTGAGGGATCTTACTGTGTATACAGAACAACCTCTGTATCCAAACTTCAATTATCCGAATTTCGGATTATTCAAACAAGATCTCAAGGTCCCATAAAAACGCTATCCATTATCCAAACAAACACTTTTCTGAAGAAAATACTCCCCGCCCGTCTTATTTTGACAATCAGGGTTGTTCTGTAAATCGGTTGCTGTCATCATCTTCACACCAACATTGACTGGGTGTCAGAAGAGTTTCATAAACAGCAATGAGCTTTGGAACATCCTAAGGATATGTGCATCAAAATTAAAAGTAAGCTCTGATTCCTATTTACAAGTAAGGTTTGAGCAAAACTCCTTCCTGAAAAATAGAGTCCATACTTGAGTGATAGCATGAATGAGGAATGCCCATAAGACCATAAGACCATAAGACATAGGAGTGGAAGTAAGGCCATTCAGCCCATCGAGTCCACTCCACCATCATGGCTGATGGGCATTTCAACTCCACTTACCCGAATTCTCCTTGTAGCCCTTAATTCCTTGTGACATCAAGAATTTATCAATCTCTGTCTTGAAGACATTTAGCGTCCCAGCCTCCACTGCACTCCACGGCAATGAATTCCACAAGCCCACCACTCTCTGGCTGAAGAAATGTCTCTGCATTTCTGTTCTGAATTTACCTCCTCTAATTCTAAGGCTGTGTTCACGGGTCCTAGTCTCCTAGCGTCCACCCTTTCCAAGCCAAGTTATATCTTGTAAGTTTATATTAGATCTCCCCTTAATCTTCTAAACTCCAATGAATACAATCCTAGGATCCTCAGCCATTCCTCGGAATCCCTTTGTATCCCAGGGTGGTTCCATTGTATAGTACAGGTGGGACAACAGCAACTTCAAACCTACCTGTAAGCTTCACTGGACTTGCCTGACCCTCTTGAATGAGATTGCTGGCTGTGAAGAAATCACTTCTCCTGCTCCACTAAACATAACAAAACTTTCAGGCTGATCCAAACTTATGGCATTGCTGCCTTCTTTTGAGATGGTGTGGAACTTCCAAATAATGGCATCCTGGCAAATTTTCCTGCAGTTTACACTAAGAGTGATATGGAAGAAGGAAATTATCCTGCTGGCTAAAAAAAAAAATAGCTTGTTGATTTTGATCTTTAGCGATCTGTACAGTAAGGATACTGTGGTGCAGTGGATAATGTCCATGCCTCTGAGCTGGAAGCTTTGGAGACAGGTCTATGATGGTGCCATTCAGAATGTGGCCAAATGGGTTGATTATTAACTTGTTAATCCTTCCAGCATGTAACAATGGTAGTCAATAAGAGCAGCGGATATTTCTGGTTAGCTGTTTGCAAAAGGCAATGGCAAGCATTTTCCTCAGCATAACTATGGACCAACATAGTGTTATGGACTAGGCCAGACCACTCAAAACATTCTTAAGCAGGCAGCCCCAGACCATAACTCTGCAATTTGTTTCAGCAAGTGTACAGTGAAACCTACCCAGAGTAAGTTAGTTAGGTTGACTACTAGATTTTAAAACAGACAAAAAGTTATCCTCAAAATTACACAATGAAACACAAAGAACAGAATGAAGAACCCCTACAGAACTCAGTCTGTCCAAACCTGACTTAATTATGTTGTTCCGAATATAGACAATAATCCCAATGAGCAAACTCCCTTTAAAACCCAGTATAAATGGAACACATGCTTACAGGTTGAAGTTGTAGGGCAGAGAAAGAGAGAGAGTGAGAGTTTCCACATAGTTAACAATTGAACTCCTTACCAGTTCAAGACTGAACTAAACTGCTCAGCTCAGCCATGACTACTCCCCTTTCTTTATACAGATCACTTCTAAAGCATGACCACTTTGGCCTGAAGTTTCATCTGTTTACATATAAACAAAAGGTCTCTCAAAATCCTTTACATCTCTGTACCAAACCAGACTCATCGAAGCCCAGCCTAGTTTACTGCCCCTCTAAAAAAAAGCAAGGAACAGATTTTAGAAAAAAAAGGGACTAACTTTGTGACAATAGACATCCATGGTCACCAAAGTTCTTTCAGAATATGGTACCTAAAGAGGTAAGACCTATCTGTATTATCTGTGAGTTTATTTCCCAGAGATAAAGAAAAAGTGAACGAAACAGCAATACTTAGAAGTATTGGTTCTTCTAGAGCACAGATCTGGGGTATACAAAACAATTCAGACCAATAAACATCATTTTAGTTTAAACCATTTAATCGTCACTTTAATCAGTAAAGGTTATGAGGGAAAGTCAGGAAAGTGGAGCTGAGGATTATCAGATCAGCCATCATCTCATTGAATCGTAAAACAGACGCAATGGGCTGATTGGCCTACTTCTGCCTCTATGTGTGATCCATCATTTGCAAGTTTTACTGGTTTATGCTTACGGTTGATTTGGACTAACCAGAAGCATCAGGGACTCTGTTCAGTTTTACCATCACATGATGTTAAAGGTGCATTTGCACCAATACTAAATCTTTGTGACGAGGAGATTTATACTTTGGAAACCAGTACTGCATCATAAATAGGTCCATAAATATAGAGTACCAATTTGTATCTTAGTCACAACATGGCAGTAACGTCTGTGTATGGAATCTCCATTTGCTTCTTGCCTCTGCAACGTGGCATCTGTTGATTTGCATTTTGTGGGCAAAAGACATATACAGAACATTACAGCACAGTACAGGCCCTTCGGCCCTCGATGTTGCGCCGACCTGTCATACTAATCTGAAGCCCATCTAACCTACACTATTCCATGTACGTTCATTGTACTAACTACCTTTTTGGAAAGAAAAGGTCATTGTACCAGTATTCCATCACATAATGCCTGACAATGCTCAGAAGAGGTAATAACTTTATTTTTCTAAGTGTTTTAAATTTAATGTTTTGTCAGTGCCCTAATTTATCAACAAAAATGTGCATGAAGCAGGGTTAACAAAGAGATTTATTATATTGTCCAACCAAACATGCACAAAATATACTGTTGTAAAATATGAGTTACAATTTATTTATAAAAAGGCAGAAAAGCAATATCGTATTTCATGAAGGAAAAGTGAATAAACATTTGAAACAAAACTATGCAAGATTTTGGGGTAAAGGTTAGGTATCGGGCCTAGTAAAAAAGCTGACATGAATTTGATGGGCTGAGTAGTCTCCATCCACATTACAAACTTCCATGGTTTTTTTTCTGATGCTGTTGTAAATGTCTAACTTGTTGCATACAAAAGCAACTTGTGTTGCATTGGTAGTGTCCTTATCTCTTGGCCAGGAGTTCTAAGTTCCATGTACTCTGGAGGATGTTTTTATGTTTTGTTTTCCCTGTTCAGAGATGTTATCAAACACCTCAGACGCAGCTCAAGGGATCTTGAACCAGGTCTTCTGGTCCAGAGGTAAGGACACTACCAATGCACCACTAGGGTTCATGCTGTCTAGCCTCCTTCATGATGCCACTTAACATTTACCTTATTGCCCAAGATTTTACTCACCTGTATGAATGCTTCCATTTTTGCTTTGGTGTTAACTTGTTCCTCAGACAACGTTGTTGTGAAGTGGGATGCCTAACCGTGTCAAAGACAAACAATACATTCAAATGGGATTGCCTGGACATGACTTCCCTCCTTTTTAGAGTCAGTAGCTGGTCCTTGCTGTTCCTCAAAACAAAATCCACTTGGAGTCACATGGTAACAGTTCATCAGAACTCTTTTTGTGTGGTTACTTGATTAAATATTAAGTGAACCAACCAGATTGCTTCCTCAGATGGACCCTGGGTGTCAATGTTTCAGCTGCTTCCAATGTGTAACTGGTTTATCAGATTCTGGAAAACCACTGCGGGGAAAGACACCTCAGTTGATCTTGATCTGCATAATTTGGTTCTTTTCCCACAGAGTGCCACAGCTCCGAGCATTTCAATTTCACATTGATCAGAATCTGGAAAACCAGTGCAGGAAAAGACACCACAATCATTAACATTTTGTTGCACACATATGAGTATATTTCAGGTGAATAGGTGTGTGAAACAGCACATTGCGCTTGGCTTTTCTGACCCTACAGATAGCTCTTGTGCCTTTGCATAAGGAAGATGGTCTTTGTGTAATTCTATCCATCACACTTGAGGATCTATGTATCGCTGATGAGGGTACAGCACAGATTCACCCAGAATGAGACCCATCTGGGGTTTATCAGTTCAGTTCGGAGGTCAGGTTGCATAAACATGGCTTGAGTTCCCTCACTGTACAATATTAGAAATCCTACACTGTGAAAGCAGGCTATACAGCCCTTCAAGTCCCTACTGACCCTCAGTGCTAACCACCGAGCCACCCTGCTGTCCTGTTGCAGATTGAGAGGTCATCCGATTGAAGTGTTTAAAGTGATAGATGATAAGAAAGATACAGAGAAATTATTTGCAATGAGGCGGGGGGAGAGATTTCCTACAAATTAAGTACAATTCCAGTGTTAAACCTTAGCTATTCAGAAAGTGGGTAGGAGGCACTTTCCAAAACAAACAATGGTAGCAATCTGGAACTGCCTGATTCAGATGCTGCTGGGACAGTTGGACATATCCAAAACTGATTGATGGAGTTTTGTTAACTCGTGGTGTCAGTGAAGATTTGGTGAACAAAGGTAAATGGTGTTTAGGTGCGGATCTGCTTGAATGACAGAGCAAGTTTGAGCAGTTGAATAAACTGCTCCTGTTCTGATGTTCCCAACTCTGTTTGTATCAGTTATCTTAAAGCCTGATTGTGAGAGGATCAACAAATTGTAGCCTCCAATGAGATGAATATTTATTCTCGTGTTCACAGGTCACTTGTCATTTTGCAGAATGTCTGATGCTTTCGCGAAACAATGGCATAATGGTAAGATCACTGGATCAGTCTTTCAGAGTCTTAGGCTAATGGTCAAGGTTCAAATTCCATGGAAGCTGGTGAAATGTAAATTTGATTAATAAAAGATAGAATTGAAACCTGTTCTCGGTAATAGTGACCATGAAACTGACCAGCAATGGTAAAAACCAATTTGGTTCATTAAAGTCCTTTAGCAAAGGGAAATCTGCCATCCTTATCTGGTTTGGGCTACTAGAAGGTTCATTAGATTGATTCCAGAGATGAAGGGCTTGTCATGTGAAGAAAAATTGAACAGTTTAGGCCTATACTCTCCGGAATTCTGAAGAATGAGGGAAGATCAAATTGAGATATTCAAGACAAAGGTGTGGATAAAATAGACATAGAGCGGATGCTTCCCCTTGTGGGCCATTCTAGGATGAGAGGTCATAGTCTTAGGATAAGGGGTAGCAAATTTAAAACAGAGTTGAGGAGAAACTGCTTCTCCCGAAGGGATGTGAATCTGTTGAATTTGTTACCCCAAAGTGCGGTGGATGCTGGGACCGTGAATAAATTTAAGGAGGAATTAAACAGATTTTTAATTGGGAATGTGTTGAAGGTAGGAAAATGGGGGTGAGGAGCGTATTAGCCATGATCAAATGGTGGAGCAGACTCAATGGGCCGAATGGCCTAATTATGCTCCTATATCTTATGAACTTGTGAACTACTTGTGATTCCAGACCCACAACAATGTGGTTGAAACTTAACTGCCCCCTGAGACAACCCAGAAAGCCACTCAGTTCAAGGGCAATAATGATTGGGCAAAAAATACTGGCCTTGCCAGCGATGCCCACATGCTATGAATTAAGTAATAGAATTAAGAAAAAAGGACTTGAATATACTGTAAAAACCCTGCAGTCATTGAAAGTCCCATTCACAATGGGAGAGGCATTACAAGATAGGCTTTGCCCATCAGGATAAAAAGGACAGATTGCAGGAGGAGCTAACCAGTGTTCCCAGTATCAGTTTCGGAGTCTGCACTGTCTCTTAAGGGCTTAATTTTATGTAGCTAAACTGCAATATGTACTTACTCTGAAGTCAGACCTCAGGTGTTAGAAGAAGGAACTATCATGTAATTCAGACGTTATGTGACTACCTATTAATTATCAAATCTTAAACCTACTTTATTCAACATGTCCTAGCGCCCCTTCTGCTGAAGACTTTTTGGGGGAATCCTTCCTTCACACTTTAGAATGTTTTCATCCTTGATGAGAATACAGCACAACTTCACCCAGAATATTCCCCATCTGGGCTCCATTAGTTCAGTTGGAAGGTCTGGTTGGTATCAGTAACCAATAAGAAGGATTGGTGGCAGTGAATCTACAACTACAATTGATACCAAAATGAACATTCAGAGTGATCTAATCAGGCCTCCATTTTCTTGCACCTCGATGAAGTTGACGTTACCAGGAGAGTGGGACCAAAGAGTGAGATAACTCCCTGAGGCTAGGAGAAAGTGAGGACTGTGGACGCTGGAGATCAGAGTCCAGAATGTGGTGCTGGAAAAGCACAGCAGGTCAGGCAGCATCCAAGGAGCAGGAGAGTCGACATTTCGGGCATAAGCCCTTCATCAGCTCCCTGGAACTATCAGGACGATTTCCTTGCACAGTATCAACCTTTTGGCTATCTTGTCTATGCCTCTAATGATTTTATACACCGCTAATAGATCACACCCCTCAGTCTCCTATACTTCAGGGAAAAAAGTCACAGCCTATCCAGCCTCTCCTATAACTCAAACCTTCCAGTCCAGATAGCATCCTAGTAAATTTTTACAGCACTCTTTCTCGTTTAATTGTATCATTTCTGTAGTAGGGCAGCTAGAACTGCACACAGTACTCCAAATGTGGCCTCACCAATATTTTGTACTGCTGCAACAAGACATCCCAACTCCCATACTCAATGCCCTGACTAATGAAAGCAAACATGCCAAACGTCTTCTTCACTCTGTCTACCTGTGACTCCACCTTCAAAGATCTATGCACCTGTACCCCTAAATCTCTTTGTTTCCAGTGTTGGACTGCCCTGCTTAGTGTGGGATGGGGAGGCTCAGTTAAGGATCAGATCAGACAACGAGATGGCTCTAAACACAGAACATGCTGGAAACACAAAACAAATATTCCTGCCCCAAACTCATGGAGAGTGCAAATTAAACATTTCAGAAGAGACACACCTCACTCCATAAACCTAAGCACACAAAACACAGAGGCTGATTCATAAAAGACAGGGTTTTGGAAGCTCAGTTGTATGCACAGGAGCAGTATTAACAAACAATAGCAGGTTTAATGTTGGACGAGGGATGGGCAATAAATATGGGCCCTGCCAGTGACACCCACATCCCATGAACAAGTAGTCAAAATAAATAAGATTTGGATTGCATCCCGAATCAAAAGTCTGCAAGGGTCTCCTCTTCCTATCCACTGAGCAATTAAAAAAAAATTATACTGTTAAGGTTAAACTGTGAAGTTTTGTCCGAACATACAATCATTTCAACTGAATGCTGCCTGGGACTTTATTTGGATGACACATACTGGTCAGTTTAAGGAAGTACAGGTTTAGACTTTGTGGCGATAGCTTTATTGAGGCTTATTGATGTTCTATTCAAAGGACAGAATTCCCATCTGTGCCTGGGGGAGGGGGTAGAGTAATTTTAAATGATCAGGCCAGCTTTGCACACATCCCAAATTACTGCAAAAGGTGTCTGGGGAGAGTAATGGAGGCAAGTGGGGTACAGATTAGAGGATGCACATTTGTTCTGAGGTGTTCAAAGGAGAAACAGATCTTTTAAGTTTGGATATTTCGCAGAAATCCTTGAAGATGATGCACCAGCCCCTTGATTGATTTATAAATAAGGTGCAGTGGAATTCTCACAAAAGCAGGTCAAATTTTAGGTGAAGATGCAGTAATTGTTTGGCTGTGAGCACATCCCTTTGTTACAATGGGGGCCACACCCCACCTGATACATTACCTCATAGACAGGAGGGGGCTTAATTCAAAAAAGTAGCAATAAAGAAAATATATTAGCAATAATTATTGAGATAATTACATTAATTTTGCTCTAGGGACTGCTTGGGACAAAATTTTGGTGACTTATTCTGTCAGATAAAGTCATATGAATGCCTTCCACTAAGTAGTTCATATTCAATTCCCTGTCTCCATCATTCCATATTCAATGTATGAAACTTAAGGATGACTGGCCCATACTGAGGGCTAATATCTGCTATAATAGGTTTATGCAAAAATGTGTCAAAGTTAGAAATGAGAGATTGTTTTATTATTTTATACAGAATTTTACAGCACAATCCTGATGATGTGTTCCGAGTTGAAATGTCGACTTTCCTGCTCCTCCAATGCTGCCTGACTTGCTCTGCCTTTCCAGCTCCACTTCTTTATCGACTCTGCACGCGTACTGTTCCCTTTGCCTTTATTTACTTGTCAAACTCCCCTGAAAAGCAATTCACCCAATTCATTCTTCAATAGTAATAGAAACACACAAATTACCAAATGGTCCAGTTCAGAGGTAACCACCTCCCGTGTAAAATGGGTGTTATCCTGTTAACAGAGTCTATTGCATTGCAAGAGGTCCTTTCGGGAAAACTGGAAGTTCAAAACTGACATCCAGCTAGAAACTACATGCTCAGTCATCCCTAAAGTTTACTCTTTGACATTCTGTTCCCTGTTTTTAAACATTTGTGTACTTACTCAATAATTTGAAATGATGATTGTCTTTCTTGCCAACAATGGAAGGCAGAGAAGGGTGTAAAAAAGTTAAGAATATGCTTCCAATCTTATTCATTCATGGGATGAGGGTGTTGCTTACTAAAATAATATTGAGTGCCCATCCCAAATTGCCCAGAAGAGTTAATCATGTTGCTGTGGGTCTGGAGCCACATGTAGGCCCAACCATGGCAGGTTCCTTCCCTCCAGCAATCAACATGGTCATCATTAGACCCTTAATACCAGACTTTTTAAAAAAATTGACTTCAAATTTCACCAGGAGAAAGTGTCAAGAGTGTAGTGCTGGAAAGGCACAGCAGGTCAGACAGCATCCAAGGAGCAGGAGATTCGACATTTGACCCCAGCTTTCAAGTACATTTTCCAGATAAACAATCCAGCGATAATACCAGTAGGCCATCACCCCGCCCATCAGGCAAGGAAGAAATTTAATTCAGTGAGAACATCTTAACAAAATATTACAAAGGACATACAGCACAGAAACAGGCCATTCTGGTCAACTGGTATTTATGTTCCTCTCGTAATGTCTTCATCAAAACCTTCTATTTCTTCCTCATTCATGTGTTTAATTGGCTTCCCCTTAAATGCGTCTATGGTGCTCCTCAACTAGTCTTTGTAGTTGCATGTTCAACATTCTAACCACGCTCTCCACTTTCTCCTGAATTTATTTGTGACTGTCTCATATTCTGGTTTATCTGCAGCTGGAAACACCTTCATGTCAATACTATCAAACACTTTCACAATCTTAAACAAACTTATCAGTTCAAATCTCAGTCATTTCTCTCAAGAGAGAGGTTCCTCAGTCTCTGCATTCTTACCTGATCATTAGATTGTGCTTTTTTAAATAGCAAATATATTACATAAAATATCATTACAACTGTGGGAATATTAATAGATGTTTTTCTTTATTTCAGATGTAACCATAAAGAAGGTCTGATTTTAATTTCCTGACAAGATCAGAGGGGATTAAAATGAGGGCTGAGGCATCTTTTCCACAGTCCCTCCTGTTTTAATTTTTAGGTTTGTAGAGAGTTATGAGGAGATTGCTACAGGCAAGAAGGTGGGATCTGATGAGCTCATTGGGAACCCGATCCAATTTTACCAACGGGGCAAGCACAGTGCTGGTGAAATCTGACAGGTCTCCTGGCCAACTTCTCAAGGAAACCTTGCTGTCACCCATCTCCGTCTCCCACAGCTGCCCCAAAGCTTTGGTCCCCTCCCCCACCTTGCAACCAGTGACCACTCCCTCAGCTCCCGAGCAATGTTCTCCTGCCAGTCGAAATGCGTTCTCACTCCTGCCTACATCCTTTCGACTCTCCAGTGGGAGGCAACATTACCAAATCAAAATGAAGCCAGAATATTACATTTGCCAAGGCCTCACACTGGCAGCAGTGATGGGTGTGGTCCCTTCCGACGTCAGCCTGCCACAGAGTTAGTAGCTTGGATGAAAGTAATGTACGAGAGGATTGACACATGTAAACTGATGTCTTGTACTTGATACCATGCATAAAGCTACTGTTTAATATTAAAATGCAAGGGGAACTTACATTTGTATAGTTTGTGAATATGGTCAGAATATCCAAGGTAAATAACAGGAGATCAATCAAGCAAAACTCGAGACACAGCCCGAGAGCTTTCAGGCAGATGACCAAATGAACATTCAAAGAACAGGGATTTAAGTAATAATATCAATGGAAAGTGCTAGAGAAACTCAACAGGTCTGGCAGCAAGTGTAGGGCAAGTTAGTGTTCCAAGTCTAACATGAGTTTTCTTCAGAACTAAAGGGGTCAGGAAAATGGTGGATTCTATATTGTTCACAAATTGGAAGGAGGAGCAAGTGGAATAGATGATGAAGGTGCCCACAGCAAAAGGCAAAAAGAGTGCTAATGATAGGAGAGAAGTGATAGAGGTACCAAATAGGTGTTAATGGTAGTTTGTAGGTGGGAGTTGAAGAAAGTAGGATAGCTCTGCTGACAGTGAAGTGGGAGACAGTATTGGAATACGGCAAACAAGAATTTCAAATTCAAGGCACTCCTGCGTTGAGACCCAACATAGGTCTGAATACAGGCATGGTGTGTGGGTAAGCCTTAAGATTACAGCCTGCAGAGATTTGGATGAGTTCAGGAGGATAGAAAATATGTCGTAGAAGTATCAGACTAGTTGAACATTTTTTCTTACTTCTCAGTTCAACTTACCATTTATTTATTTTCTTCTGCTAGTATAAGTTAGGGGAGGAGACAAGTATACTAAAGAAATAAAGAGGACCAAAACAATTTCAAAGTGATTTACAACAAATTGGCCTCTTGGCAATAATCCAACTTTTTGATCTCTCTTGAGAACATGGTTAAAAATGAAGTAAAGAAAAAAATCATAAGTACTTTATTCAGCTTCTGCATTTCCGTTTATGAGCTCCCATTACATCTTCATAAGCCACGACTTTTGTTCCACTTTGTAAACTGAATGTTCCAGCAGTGAATTGAATGGTATTTACAGTGTTTGAATGTTTGCTGTCTTTTGTCACTCACTAATATCCAAAGACTGCGTGGGCTCAGAATCACTGCTGTCTTTTCAAGAAAGTGCACCGAACCTTGCCTGACCAGTACATACACACCTTGTTCAGCAGTCAACAAAAACTGTTTTCGTGTCGTGACCCATATCAACTCAATTTTAGAGGAATATCTCCAAATATCTTGGCTGAAAATCATATGATTACACTCAGAACACTCAACATTACCCAGAATAAAGCACTTGATCAGTAAACCCACCCTCTCATCTGCCACATTGAAACTCACTCCCTCTTCCATCAGTGCACATAGGCTGCAGTGCTTACTATTTGGGGGTTGGGGGGGGGGGAGCAGTTGACATAAGGGGAAGTAGTGGTAACATCACTCAACTATTTGTCGGGAGAAACATGTTCAAATCCTATCAAAGCACCTGGAATATAAATCTACTCTTGTTAACTGAGAACTGGGCAGCACGGTGGTTTAGTGGTGAGCACTGCTTCCTCACAGCACCAGGGTCCCTGGGTTCGATTCCAGTCTCGGGCAACTGCCTCTGTAGAGTTTTCATGTTCTCCCCATGTCTGCGTGGGTTTCCTCTGGGTGCTTTGGTTTCATCCCACAGTCCAAACAAATGCAGGTTAGGTGAATTGACCATGCTAAACTGCCCATACTGTTCAAGGATGTGTGGGGTAGTGCATTAGTCAGGTTAAAAGTAGAGTAATAAGGTAGGGGAATGGTCTGGGTGGATTAATCTTTGGAGGGTCTGTGTGGACTTGTTGGGCCAAAGGGCCCATTTCCACACTGTAGGGATTCCAACTATCATTGATTGTTGTTTTATCCTGATCACTAAGATCCTTTAGGAAAGGAAGTCTGCTATTTTAATACTGTCTGGCCTACAAGTAACTCCAGACCCATAGCAATCTGGTTGACTCTTAGTTGAAAAGTTGAGCAAGTCATTCAGATCAAGAGTAATTAGGGATGGGCAACAAGTATTGACCTTACCAATGACACCGACATCCCATGAAAGAATCAGAAGAAAAATATACTGCAACAACAAGCCAAGATTTGCTTGTCATCACCTTTTTAGATTCGATTCCCTACAGTGTGGAAACAGGCCCTTCGGCCCAACAAGTCCACACTGAACCTCTGAAGAATAACCCAACCAGTCCCATTTCCATCTGACCAGTACACCTAACACTATGGGCAATTTAGCATGGCCAATCCACCAGACCTACACATCTTTGGACTGTGGGAGGAAACTGGAGCACCCGGAAGACACAGCCACAGTGAGAATGTGCGAAAGCCACACAGACAGTCACCCAAGGCTGGAATCGAACCTGGGACACTGGCGCTATGAGGCAGCAGTGCTAACCACTGAGCCACTGTGCCGCCTTCCGAACTCTTGACTTGTACTATCTAGATGAATAAGGGCATTGCACACTTGGGAACATGATATTTTGTGATCCTAAACCATGCCAATGTGGAACTAGATCAATATTCCTCATTGTCGCTGGATCAAAATGATAGAGTGAGCCAAACCGCAAGCAAATGGGGCTAGTTTAGTTTAGGAAACCTGGTCAGCATGGACAAGTTGGGCAAAAGGGTCTGCTTCCATGCCGAATGAGTTTATGACTCAATAACTCTAACTTCCGACCGTTACACCGTGGGAGCACTTTCACCATACATTTGCAATGATCATAGATCATTCAATTTGTTAGATATGAGAAACATCAAGGGTACAAACAGTTTTGGACCCCTTATCTAAGGAAAGGCATTGGAGGCAGTCTAGAAAAGGCTTGTTCAGTTAATCCTGAATTTTTTCATGATGATAGGATGAGAAGGTTGGATTTGTACTCATTTGAGTTTAGAAGAATAAGGGGGGACCTTATTGAAACAAGTATGATTTGAGGGTGCTTGACAGGATAGATGCTGATGGATTAATTTCACTTGTCAGAAAAGACAATATGACTTCAGAATAAGGAGTTGTCTATTTAGGATAAAGATAAAAAAAATTCATCTGAGTATGGTGGATCTGTGGAATTCTTTACTGCCGAGAGCTGTTGAGGTTGGATAATTATGTATATTCAAGGCTGAGGCAGACAAATTTCCAATCACTAAAGGTTATGGGAGAAGGAATGCATGTGGAGTCATGAGTTATTAGGTCAGTCTTGATCTCACTGATGGGCTGAATGGCCCATTTCTGCTCCAATATTGTATGGTTCAATGATCTTAGGGATGTAGGGATTGTGGGGGAAAAAGCCACTGAAGTGGATGACCAGGTCTAGGTGAATGATTGAGCAGGCTCAGTGAGTTGGATGGCCTGTCCCTACTCTTATTTCCTGTGTTCCAAAAAGGAAAATCAGCCTCATCTTTTCAAGGGCCTCTTGGGATAGGCATTCAGTGCTGAGTTTGCTAATGATGCCTAAATATTAAAATGCTGAAACTCTGCAACTCTGTTAATCATAATTTAGGTCAATCCACACTGAGTGGACTGCAACATTTCAGTGGCTTACCTTCTCAAGGGCTTGGGTAATAAATACTGGCCTCTCAGTGACATCCACATCCTGTCAATGAATGAAAAAGGCCATGTATACTGATACCCAAACCCTAAAAGTAGTAGTTTACATATTTATCAAACATAATGACAAGTACCATGGCAATAATCAATCATCAGCCATACTATTTTGAAGAGCAATCAGTTTGTTTTCACATCATAAAAGTCGGAATTCTAACCTGGATTCATATTGAAATCATTGTGAGAGCAATCTCTTCTGTCACATTAATTAAGTGAGGGTAAATCTCCTATAGAGCATTCAAATAGCTAGTGGCACTGATAGGCTGGCCAACAGGCACCCACAGTTGTGCAATGTTTTCTACTTGTATTTAGGTTTGATGACCTCTTCTTGGCTCTGAGACTTCAGCAGAGGGGAAGCCTTGGGTGTTGTCCTGCCAGGGTTTCGGGCTGTGCATCATTTTGTCTTTTATTGGTCGCATGGTTTCAGTCTTTCCATCTTCTCCCTTTGTCACTTTACCCATCATGCAAGCAGGGCAAGTGCATGCATAAGTAGGGTGGAGAGTCTTTGTAAGAACAATAACTTGCCTTTATATTGCACCTTTATCACGGCAAAATGTACCATGGATAGAGCCAAGTGTGGGTGGAGGAATTTCCTCTTACTGTATGTTAACAACATCCATCAAGATAATGGGAGGATTTGCTTTTCTGGTTCCTCCTAGTGAAATTAGAATAGTCAAAAGGAATCCACCAAATGAGATATCCATAATCAGCAATGACAGGAAAGCTTCCCACTCTGTTTCCATTTTGCTCACAGTGAGGAGTCATTTGAACAACTCATTGCTCCCAATTCACAGCCCTTAATGACAATAAGGTACAGCTAGCCTGAAACCAGGAGTGCTTGCCTCTACACGCGCCCCAACCCGTCCTATGCAACAGCAACTCTGTACTAGACATGTCAAGGCACAACACTTACCATATAGTAAGCAGCAAAAATCCTTCTTCCTAGAAAGTTAAACTCCATTCTTTTGAATCTAAAATGTGATGTAACATACTCTTTCATTTCTCTGAAGCCAGAGGTTGTGCTGATGTTTCCACTTGTACAGAATTCCAAAACCTGTCGCTGTAAATATACTCACAAATTATTCCAATATGCAATTCAAGAGAAACTTCTTTACTCAGAGACTGGTGAGAATATGGAACTCTGACTGAGGAGAGTAGCATGGATATGTTCAAGGGAAGATGAGATAAGTACACAAGGGGGAAAATAATAGAAGGATATTTGATATTGCTGGATGAAGATGCATGGCCCTAGGACACTTATGAGGAGCATCAATATCAGCATCAATGAAATGGTCCATTTCTTTGCTGGAAATTCAGAATCACTCATTGAAGCTAATCATTGGATTGGATAGAAAGGTTTTGTACCATCCCTGTGTTTTTTATCCTTAGTATTTTGACCAGTTACAGTCAAATTGCTGAAGTGCATCACTGTCTGACCAATTGAATTAAAAGTTTTCTTTTCAATTATTTAAGCAGTTGACTGTCAAGATAATTGAACACTGTGAGATGCAATAAGCCAAGAGGATGCAAGCCTGCATTGCGACAAAGAATTCCTTGGTGTTGTTTCCTTCTTAAAGTGACCCAAATAACCACCTTTTAATTTTGCACAGATCGTCTTTGAAGCTTTGTGTTGCAAACAGGGTGAAGGAAATGTAATATCCAAGTGAAAGCAAACTGCATCTGACCAGCATAGAAGTGGAGTATTGAATGTGTTGTAGTCAAAGTCAGAAGTCACATGACACCAGGTTATAGTCCAACAGGTTTGTTTAAAATCACAAGCTTTCAGAACGCTGCTCCTTCGTCAGATGAAGTGTAGGGAGGCACACAGGCACAGATTGGATAGAAATGTATTGGAGGCAGTAAGATAAAAACTAAATTGAAGGTTAAGACTTGGTTGTCTGTCTCTCAAATGCCAAGGTATAGTTGGAATGTGTCTATCTGCTGCACTGTAAGATTCTGAAAACAACTGAGCAACAACAGGAATAAAATTGCATAGGACAACTGTTACCATGCAATGAGACTGGGAATATCAGAGACAGAGCACTTTTTGGGTTACTCTGTGGTCAGCATGGACCGGTTGGACCGAAGGGTCTGTTTCTGTGCTATATGACTCTGCGCTTGGAGAGTAATTAAAACTTGCTGCCACTCATCCTTCAGAAACAAAGTGTACTTATCCCATCGACACAATGGAGACACAATGGCCCCCACAATTCCCTTTTCATCAGCCAAAAGAAAATACATAAAAGTGATCTATGTTAGCTTGTTGTCTTAGCGAATTATCAATAAAACATAGAATCTAAAAATCTGCAGAAGAAAACATCCATCAAGATGTGTTACAAGAACATGATAGACTTTTCTGAAGCTGTAGCATTGGCACATATCCCTGGATCAGGTCTGTCCTCTCATGCCACCTTCAACAGAGGGCAGGAATAAAACTCACTTACACTGGGGCTGCTAGATGTGATCTAGGGTTATGGCCAGCTCCTGCTCCACTTCCCCCAGCATTCACTGGAAAACAAAATTACATGCATTACTGAGATTTACAATGAACTTCTGCTCAGTAACACAATTGGAAAGAGAGAAGCTGTGAGGAGATCCTGACTCTGAGACATAGCTTCCTACAGCGATTCAGTTGTCAGCCCAGAGACTTCATTACTTTTATATGTTATTTCATAAGACTGTCATGGGATCATTTGATTATCCTTCAATTTTGCCTGTGCCTTCTTCCAACAAATTGCTTTCATGCATCCTTGAAAACATCACAGGGTGAAATATTACCAAGGATTGGGCACAACCCTAAGGCTGAAGAGTTGGCAGGTCATTGAAAGTTTGGTTGTAAAGATGAGCTTTGAGAAAGTTCGGACAGCTGGAGTGTGAAGCACTGAGACAGGAAGGTTTACATAATGTCACCTGCACGTTGACACAACACAAGCCCAGATTTAACCCCATATCCTAAAGCTGGAGTTAAAATTGAGCCCCACAGTCTTACATCACAAGAAGATGCCCTTTGTTCCATTATGCCTTTGCTGACTCTTTTGAAAGAACTTTCTGAACAATCCTCCTTTCCTGCCTGTTTGCATTGACCTTCCACTTTTTCTCCCCCCTTTTCAAGGACATATATCCAATTTCTTTTGAAAGTTGCTAATGAACATATTTTTCACATTCTTTCAGGCAGCACATTCCAGATCACAACTTAATATGTTTAAAAAAAAACTCATCATCTCTGCTCCCTTGCTTTGCCCTTTTATTGATGTATCTGAAACCTGCATCTGCTAGTTACAAACCCATATGCACCAGCGGATGTATTAAATCTATGGTCTGGAGTGGCAGAAAACCTGCTTCATGTAGCACCAGAAATTCTTCCAATACTTAATTCATTCTCTACTTTAATACATTACCCAGATAACTCAAGAGACTGACTGGCCTACTCCTGTCACTTACACTTATGGTCTTATGGACTTTCATGCCCCTGAAGCTATATTTAATCATTCAATGATCCATTGACTAGCATGTTTGTTAGTCATTAACCTGATATTTGATGTGTTGTGTGTTGACTTTCACTAGGTTTCATTAACCTCAGAAATTGCAGAAAGCATGTGACAATAATAGTGATTGTGAAGGTGTTAAGGTGTTATTCTTTCTGATAAATCAACAACCCCATTCAGAGGGAACTGGATAACTCCAAGTGTGGGCAATAGTGCTGTTCAGCAGTGATTGGTAAACAGTTGCTCAGGACACTGGAACAAATGCTCTCACATCTGGTGCTGTTGTTTGTTGGGGTCGGGGCTATGTTACCCATGTGACACCCGAAGGCAGGCTGCACACACTAGCACATTCTGCCTCAGGGCATAAGACTACATCAGGTCAGGACAGGCTTTACATTCTGTTGTAGCTCATGCAGGGACAGTGATGCAAAGGGGACAGCAGCACAAGGAAGTGCTACGCATTATTTGTTAAGAGATTTGGAAATCGTGTTAAAGCATGCAGTTGGGTTATTTGGTTACATACTTTACGCCCGGCTCACAAGATGTAAGAGTCCTGATTGTGTCACCACTTGCAAATGCCTGAAAGCTTTTCATTCAAGCCATTTCTAACATTTATTCATGATAATTTTACAATCCCATCGAATATATGAATCACTTTGTTGATGTATTGTGCATCATTAAGGCTGACACAGATGCCCAGGAAGCAGAAAGCTTGTCTCCCAAGCAGACAGCTTAAAGTTTTTGTCCTTAACCAATCTGTCATTCCTCATGCCACTTTCTTGCCAGCCAGTCTGATGAATGTGGAGTGCCGTGTCTTTGTGCCTCTGGGACATTGGTTCAAATCTCACCAATAATGAGGAGACAAGACGGTTAGTTTTCCTCTTGGCTGTTAAGAATCCTTAGTGAAATTCTGCACGGTAGGATTCACTTTGTTATCAGTCAGAATAAGATCCAGGTGTAAAAGTGCCTTTAAACATGACATGAATTAGAGTTGATTCAATGGTGTATCATGGAGTCAGCCGGGATAGGCAGAGACGGTGAGAGATGGGAATGTTGGACCAACACAGCAACAGATATTTCACTGGGCCTGAGTTGAGTGACTACCAATAAATCTAACCACGAATGAGATGATTCAATATAACTGTTTGAAAGAAGTAAAGATATATATGCCTTGAGCATGCATGAATAATTGCTAAATGAAAGAAACTTGTAATATAAAGATGCAAAATTCATATAGAAAGTACTCAACCACTGTTCGCTACCATAGTTATTGTTCTTCTGAATATCTTCTGCTTGTGATGGGATGTAATTCTTCAAATATTAGTTGCATTTCTGTTTGAGGCCTTACTGGTTTTAGTTCTCATAAAGGAGGCAGTATGAGCAGAGTGTATATCTTGTAAAGACAGTGCTATCCTCATTGAATATAAAAGCACACAGCAGCAGGAATGCTTTCCACTTTCAATCTCCTTGTAGGCGAGCAGGTACAGGGAAGCTCCGACCTCCCCAGCCACAGAGCTCCCTCAGCTACCATGTAACCGAGCAGAGCCTCCGTTCCTTCGGGAATCCCTGATGCCAGACTTCTGCCCCACACCCTCTTGACATCCTCCTGATTCCAGACCATCCCATTCCTCTCAAATTACAATGTTACCCTCCCCACCTCATCCCATTCCTACTCTTTGTCCATCCTACTGCTACCCTCCCTTCATCCTGTTTCTATCTCCTGCTCCTACCTTCACCCCCAATACCCTAATATCATCTTGCTCAACCCCCAAGCCTGCCAACACCCTGCTCCTACCACTCCCTCCCCATCATCATCCCTGCTCCTACCAGCCATCCCAGGCACCTCTCATTCTGCTTCTTTCATCCAATATCCCACACCTCCCCACTGACCTCCCAATGCCTGAAATCCTGCTCACCTGCAGCCAGTCAGGATATTTGGATCACCTCGATTTCACGCATCTGAGCTGTGGATAGTTCCTCCACCAGTATTGTAACTACATCAGAACAGCCCATGCCTGAGTTAAAATAGGGTCTGTAAACCCTTTTGCATTGTGCACCAATTTCCTATTCCTTAAAGGTAAGGGCCTCTGACTCGCTGACTAAGCAGTTGTGGGAGATTTGCTAACTCATATATACAGTAAAATGGGATCTGTGCAAGTTATAAAATTATGTGCAGAGCTCAAGAATGAAAGGTTTCCTTTGAAGCAAAAGACCAGAGGTAGAATGTTTTCGTTTCTCAAGATCTATACAAAAGGAAGGCCATTTGGCCCAGCTTTGCTCAACTATCCCTCCCTTGCTCCTTCCTGTTAGTGAGTCAACCAATGCTTTCTTGAAATATTTTGTGATACTTCACTATACTGCTCTACCTGGACTTTGTTCACTCTGGTGACAGATAATGACTTGTTGATGATGTTGTTAAAGATATACAGATGATAGGCAATGTTTAATTAAGACAGGAATCATATCTAAAGAGAGTTGGGCCCAGGGTTCCTCTGGTGCTGTGGTAGAATTGGTACTTCAAATCTCACTGCGCCAGAGGTGTGTAATAACATTTCGGAATCAGATTGATTAGAAAATATTGGAAGTATCACAATTGCTGAGGCTAAGCAGTTTTGGGGCAGAACGGTGGCTCAGTTAGACTGGAGCTGGAATATTATGTGCACTCTAGTAGAGCAAGGATTTAAAAGCATCAGAGAGAATGCAGAAGACATGTGCAAGAATAATTTTAAGAATGATAAACTTCAGTTAGGAGGATAGATTGAAGAGGTTGAGACTGTTATCCTGGGATGGAAGATGGCCAAGAGTGGCACAGTGGCTCGGTGGTCAGCACTGCTGCCTCACAGCACCAGGGACCCGGGTTCAATTTCACCCTCGGGTGACTGTCTGTGTGGAGTTTACACTTTCTCCTCATGTCTGCATGGGTTTTCTCTGGTTTCCTCCCATAGTCCAAAGATGTGCAGGTCAGGTGGATTGGCCATGCTAAATTTAGCACTGCTGCCTCATAGCGCCAGGGACCCGGGTTCAATTCCCACCTTGGGCGACTGTCTGTGTGGAGTTTGCACATTCTCCCTGTGTCTGCGTGGGGTTTCCGCCAGGTGCTCCGGTTTACTCCCACAGTCCAAAGATTTGCAGGTCAGGTGAATTGGCCATGCTAAATTGCCCATAGTGTTAGGTTGATTAGTCAGGGGTAAATGTAAGGGAATGGGTCAGGGTGGGTTGCTCTTTGGAGGGTCGGTGTGGACTTGTTGGGCTGAAGGACCTGTTTCCACACTGTTGGGAATCTAATCTAATCTAAATTGCCCATAGTGTTCAGAGATGTGTAGCTTAGGCGGATTAGCCATCAGAAATGCAGGGATAGGGTAGGGGGTGGGTCTGGGTGCGATGCTCTTCGGAGATGCAGTGTGAACACAATGGCCCAAATGCCTGCTTCAATACTGTAAGGATTCTATGATTCCCAGTGCTCTTGTGTTGCAGTGGTAGCGTCCAAACTCTCTGCCAGAAGGCCTGGGTTTAAGTCCCACCTGCTCTGAGAGATGAATCTGTACTGGTTCATTTTGAAAAGTAATTTTGAAGCGGGGGAGGTGGGGCAAGTGTTCTGTGGCACAGTGACAGAGTCCTTAACTCTGGACCAGGAAGTCCAGGCTCATGCCTAACTTGCCACAAAGGTATGTTGATTGAGAGGACTTGTATACCATGAGTATGGGGCATTTGTGAGACAATGGGAGTACAGCACAAGTCCCGACATCGGAAGTAATGACCACGGAGGTGTATATTATTTATTAAAAACAATATAGAGAGAGTGAGCTGGGAGACTGGGGTAGAAGTTAGCAGACTGAAATTTGTAAAGATGCGCCCTGTGAACAAATCTACTGTCCAAGAAAGTAATTGTGTCTTGTTTTGTACTTCACTGTCTAGCTTGGATCCATTCTAACAGCACAAAGAGAAGCTTCCTCTCTTTCAACTTTGACCCTGTGTCCGAATGTTCCAGTTTCGTCTGAGCTTATTCAGCACTTGGCTTTCTGAGATTAGAAGCAAAATCATTGATCACATGGAAAGTTAAGATCATATGATCATAAGAAATGCAAGCAGGAGCAGGCCATTCAGCCCATCAAACTAATTCCACTTTCAACAGAATCATGGCTGATCTGGATTGTGGCCTGAACTCCTGAATAGATCCTGAAATCCCCTAGCCATGCCCACTTTCTGATTCTTGGTTCCCTTGTCAATGAGAAGCCTGTCTAAAACAGCCCAACTCCACTGCTCTCTGGGGAGGAGGGTTGCAGTGTCCATTGAGCTTCAGAGAGTAGAAACTCCTCCTCATCACCATCTTAATAAGAAGACTGCTTACTTGTAAAGCTTGTTTGGATTTTGGCCCAAGACAGGAAACATTCTCCCAATATCTTGGAGATAGTGACGACTGCAGATGCTGAAAAGTCAGAGTCGATAAAGCATGGAGCTGGAAAAAGCACAGCAGTTCAAGCAGCATCAGAGGTGTAAGGGAGTCGAGGTTTCAGGTCGGGACCTTTCATCAGTACTGATGATGCGTCCCAACCTGAAACATTGACTCTCCTGCTCCTTGACGTGCTGCGCTTTTTCCAGCTCTACACTTTGTCAACTCCTCACAGTACCTGCCCCACGTAGCCCTTCAAAATCTTATACCTTTCGATAAGATTACCTCTCAAACTTCTAAACTCCAGGCCCAACCAGGAGTCAGCCTCATGAACCTTCTCTAGAGTAGCTCCAATGCAAGGATGCCCTTCCTTAAGTTGGGAAATTAAATTATATACAGAGCAATTTCACCAGTGCTTCACAGAGTTGCAGCAAGATTTCTGTACTTTTATGCTGCAAACTGTGCACAGGAAAGGTAAAAATTCCATTTGCCTTCTGAATTACTTGCTGGACCTACACTCAACCAACATAATCTAAGTTAAAAGTCTCACAACATCAGGTTATAGTCCAACAAAAGTATTTGAAAGCACAAGCTTTCCGAGTGCTGCTCCTTTCTCAACTATCTGATGAGGGAGCAGCTCTCCAAAACCTTGTTCTTTCAGATAAACCTGTTGGACTATAACCTGGTGTTGTATGATTTTTTTAACTCTGTTCACCCCAGTCCAACACCAGCACCTCCTCCACATCATTACATAATCTAAATTAAATACAATGGTTGCTTATCACTTTGCTGCTTGAAGGACATTAATGTGTGCAATATAATTAATCTTCATTACAAAGAGGACTGAACTGCTAAAGTACATCATTGGCTACAAATTGTTCTGGGATATGCTGAGGTCAAGTAAATCTGTTTTGAGGGCATTGAAATTCAACTTTGAGCAGCAGAAAACTGGAGCCAGTGACAAATTGATGTCTACTACACATTCTGTTTTAGCTTTCCATTGGAGTTGAATAGGAAATAAAATCAGGTGGAGGTATGATAAGTTCCTGAATCATTGCTACACATTCTGTGCCACCACTGTTGTTGATTTTCCCTCTTCTTAACAATCCTAAATTATAATGAGGAATCACAAGGCTCTGGTTAAATCAGTCTCCATTCGTTTTAGCAGTTCCGATGGGGGTGGGAAATGGTTTGGTGAGATGACAGTACCAGAGGCATTGGGAGGACACCTGTTCAAGTCTTCAAAGCAAGCAGACATATTACACAAACCAATTGGGACTGGAACCCAGTCATAAGGTTTTTTCAAGAAGGTTTTCTTATTGGATATTTATCATTTAAAGTCTGCCATTGCCAGTACTGAACTAAAACACTGAACTAAAATTCCTGATCCAGAATCTGATTCATTACCCAAAAGGTGAATGGCATAAGACCATGGGACACAGAAGCAGAAGTAGGTCATGTGACCCATCGAGACTGTGCCATCATACAATGAGATCATGGCTGATCCAATAATTAAGATTAGATTAGATTAGATTCCCTACAGTGTGGAAACAGGCCCTTCAACCCAACCAGTTCACACCGACCCTCTGAAAAGTAACCGACCCAGACCCATTTCCCTCTGATTAATGCTCCACCTTTTCCCCGTAATCTTTGATTCTCTTACTGATTAAAAATCTTTCTATCTCAGCCTTGAATATACTTAACCACCCAAACCCGACTGCCCTTTGCAGTCAGGAATTCCAGATTCACCAGCCCCTGAGAGAATCGATTCCTCCTCATCTTTCTTTTTTTAAGTGGGTGATCCCTTACTTTGAGATTATGCCCTCTCATCCTAGACTCTCTCTCGCAAGGGGAAACAAGCCTTCCCCATTTAAACTCTTGAGTGTCTAAGAAAATCTTATGTGTTTCAATAAGGTCTCCTCTCATTCTTCTTACCTCCAAGGAATACAGGGACAACTTCTCCTGATAAGAGAATCTCCAAAATACTTATTTTTAGATTGTAAGTCCCTACAGTAAAACAGTGATTGCACTTCAGAATTACTTCATTAAATACAAAGTGCTTTGGAACATCCTGAAATGGTAAAAAGCGCTATATAAATGCAAATATTGTATTCAAAGTGTGAAATATGTGGTGGAACTGCATCATTAAACTCTATCATTGTTTCTCATGTTTATTTATTTATTTATATTTATATTTATTCAGTCACAGGCACTGCTTAAGAGGACTCCTCACTCCTGATTTACCCACATTAACAATCTCGTGATGTGAGGCTACAGGGCTTGTGAAGCTCTTTATCTTCATCACAGTTCAACATTTTCAGTTTACTGTGCCTCATGTAACACCAAGAATGCCATATGAATCAAGAAAAATAGGTTTTCTTCATCAAAGCCACCATCAAATTCAACTTCACTGAGTCTGCAGTTAGCTGCGAGTACTGAGTGTGGGTCTACCTGATGCATTCACGTGTACCTTATCATGCAATAAGCAATTGCTTCCACAGGGAGGCAGGAAATCCCATAAAACGAAAGAACCTCGAGACTAAAACAGCTGTTGTAAAAACACAACAACTTCTATAATTTTTATTGGAGTATAAACATTGTAATCCTATGTTAAGCCCATTGACAATAAATAATTACTTGTTTTTCCTTGCATGTTCATGACAACAACAATGATTACCTACCTGAAAGAAATCAAGATATCCAAATGACATTTTACAAGTCAAACTTTTAGTGTCAACCTAATCATTCCCATCACAGTCCTTAAGACGGCTAAACCAATAGACAAATAAAGTTAAAACTGACAGTACCAACTATTGGCATCCTATCAAGGCTGGTGCTCAGTGACACCATATTGAAGTGACATTTTTTAATCAACTGCTATTTTACTGATTTAAAATTGTGACCAGCTTAATCACATTTTGGGCTTTGACAATCCTTCCAATGAAGCAGTTCTCTTCCAGTTTTGTAACGTTAAGCTTAGTGACTGGCATTAGCAATCCACTTCTTGTCTGGTAACAACCACTATTTCGATGCAGGAAACATTTAAAGTGGAAGTATACCCCTGGTCCTGCACACTGTTGATTGTGTTCATGTTCCAGGTGGGGACACAGCTTCACTGAAGCCAGGAGTCTCCCAGAGTGCAGTAACTAATACAGACCAGACTGCAACTCATTTACAGTCATCTCAGTGCTCCCTTACAAGTTGCTGAGACACACTGAAAGTTTGGTCTTGGATTTCCCCGGAGGATCCCCCATGGTACCAACATAAGTACTACTGCCACCACACGAAATTGAGACAAACACTATTTTGTGGCCATAACTAAGTCATCCTTAAGTGACATCAAACATATGGTCAATGATATAGGAATTTTTCACATTGTTAAATTAGCACTTTCTCTCCCTTATTACCCTTTTTGACACACATGCATTACTGTCTCATTAAATCTGTGAAAAGCAGCATTTGATAAAAGCACATTACTGGTATATGTTTATTGGATTAACATTGAAGGCTGTAATTATCAGGCTATTATTATGAAGTTTGCGATGAAGTCAGTATGAACTAGCAATTATATTTATTTGGGATAAAAACTTTTTATTTAACAGCTCAATGTTCGCTTATCACCTTCATCTTGCAGATTGACCTACTTTTCCTGACTAGATATTTTTTGTTTACCCTGTTTTATGATAGGGGAAACAACTAGTTACTGACGTAGATTCTTGGGTCAGATGCCATTTGCCAGCATGATGTGGTCTACCTGGTGCCCTATATATGGGATTAGCTCATGTTACATATACCATTGAGACTGGGTTCTTTTTGAGGTGAATGTGTTGACATTTAGTCAAACTGAAGTGAACTTACAGTAGATGTTCACCAAGCAGAACTCTGAATAATGTAAGGATCTTCAAAATGGGGGTCTCATTTGTCTGCAAGGTCTGGATTAATGATGTGGATCCAACAATCACTTCATGTCGAAAGCCATTATTAACCCACAAAGCAATAATACAGATACTTTACATCAGCTTGTTCAGATTGTTACAACACGTGCTTGGGGCAGGTGGGACTTGATCCCAGACTTTATGGTGCTGAGGTACAGACATGAGCACTCTGCCAAAATGCCCTAGAAGCAGCAGTATATGCTTACACCAGTTGTGTACTGAGGTGCTCAAAGAAGAGCTCATCCCTGGGTGCTTGTGAAGCTGAACAAATCCTTCTGCCTAACTTTGTATGACATAGCAATGATGTCCTTATGGGCTCCGGTTTTACCCCTTTCTGACCCTCATCCCTGATATAGAGGGTAATACCTCGAAGTGGGTCATCACCTTTCAGTACCTCATCATTCCCAACTTGACTGCATGTGACCACATCCCAGAAGGAAAACCAGTAAAACCTGTGAATGACACATACTGTTCCCTCTTGTCTCTTAAGCCTCAAAACAGACCCCTAGTACAACCAATAAGTTCATTCCAAGTTTTACTGGTAGTCTTGAATGTAATATTTTTCATTAGAGGATAGCAAATGTGGTTCCCTTGTTCAAGAAGGGGAGTAGGGATAACCCTAGTAATTATAAGCCGGTGAGTCTCACTTCTGTTGTGGGCAAAGTCTTAGAGAGAATTGTAAGGGATAGGATTTATGAACATCTGGATAGGAATATTGTGATCAAGGATGGTCAGCATGGTTTTGTGAAGGGCACGTCGTGCCTCACAAACCTTATTGAATTCTTTGAGAAGGTGACTAAGGAGGTGGACGAGGGGAAAGCGGTAGATGTGGTGTATATGGATTTTAGTAAGGCGTTTAATAAGGTTCCCCATTGTAGACTACTGCAAAAAATACGGAGGTATGGCATTGAGGGTGAGCTGGAGATTTGGATTAGGAATTGGCTGGCTGGAAGAAGACAGAGGGTAGAAGTTGATGGCAAAGGTTCAAACGTATGGAGTCAGCTATTACAAGGGGGCATAGCTTTAAATTAAGGGGGGTAGGTATAGGACAGATGTTCGGGGTAGGTTCTTTACTCAGCGAGTCGTGAGTTCATGGAATGCCCTGCCAGTAGCAGTGGTGGACTCTCCCTCATTATGGGCATTTAAGTGAGGTCATGTTGCAGTTGTATAAGACTCTGGTGCGGCCACATCTGGAGTATTGTGTGCAGTTTTGATCGCCATACTATAGGAAGGATGTGGAGGCACTGGAAGGGTGTAGAGGAGGTTTACCAGGATGTTGCCTGGTATGGTAGGAAGATCGTATGAGGAAAGGCTGAGGCACTTGGGGTTGTTTTCATTGGAGAAAAGAAGGTTTAGGGGTGACTTGATAGACGTGTACAAGATGATTAGGAGTTTAGATAGGATTGACCATGAGAACCTTTTTCCACGTATGGAGTCAGCTATTACGAGGGGGCATAGCTTTAAATTAAGGGGTGGTAGGTATAGGACAGATGTTAGGGGTAGATTCTTTACTCAGCGAGTCGTGAGTTCATGGAATGCCCTGCCAGTAGCAGTGGTGGACTCTCCAGCTTTATGGGCATTTAAACGGGCATTGGATAGGCATATGGAGGATAGTGGGCTAGTGTAGGTTAGGTGGGCTTGGATCGGCGCAACATCGAGGGCCAAAGGGTCTGTACTGCGCTGTATTTTTTCTATCTATCTATGTTTCTATCTATTTCTCAGTGAGGGGAAGTGGAACCAAGAGAAGGGAATGTTTAAAATGCTTACCTGCAATGGAAGTAGTGTTTGCATGTCAGTAAGACAGGATGTAATCCATTTGTATATATCCAGAGAGACCTTTGTCTAACAGAGTTGTGTGGACAGAGTGTCTGGTGGTGCAATTATTCTGGCTAACCTTCTCAATGACATGTTCTGACATGTCTGCATCCATCTGTTTTTGTTTAGTTAAAATGATCTTTAATTATAAAACATAAAACCTAAAGGTCATGTATTTAATCAAAATTATTTCCTTCCATCCTGATGTCCTCCACACTCTCAATCTCTTACCACAGGGTCAGCTCCATGCTCTTCCACAACTGGTTACCTTTTACTTGCAAACAAAAAGTACAAAGTACATTTTTAAAAACTTGCAATGTCGCAGAAATACAATACTATTGGAACTAGTGGTATTATCACTGGACTATCCAGAGACCCAGGTAATGTTCTGGGGACCTGGGTTCAAATCCTGCCATGGCAAATGGTGTAATTTGAATTCAATAAAAATCTTGAATTAAGAGTCTGATGGTGATTATGAATATATTGTCAATTGTCAGCAAACCCACCTGTTTCTCTAATATCCTTTATGGAAGGAAACTGCCATCCTTACGTGGTCTGGCAACATGTGACTCCAATCCCACAGCCAATGTGGTTGACTCCTAACTGCCTTATGGGCAATACATGTTGCCAGCAAGTGACACCCTCATCCTGTGAATGAATAAAGGGGGAAAGAAAAGACTTTACAACGGATCAAAAATATGAGGTAAATCAAAATGCCTGACAGTGGAGGAGAATGCATGAGAAACAGGCTGGATTGATAACCAACATTGTTTTGTGTGATGCACTGAGATTGCCAAATGACAATGACAGCCTTGCAGAAAATATCCAGGGACTTTGCAATACACAAATATGCTCTTTTGCCAAACGTATACGCTGGTCTTTATACTCCATCTTCCTTCATTTCACTCCATCAACACATCTTTCTATTCCTTTCCCTCTTATATATTTGTCTGGGCTCCTCTTAAACACATATACACCACTCAGCTCAACCACTCTGTTTGATACAAGTTCCACATTCGCACCACTCTCTGAGTGAAGAAATTCCTCCTGAATTCCGTTCTAGATTTATCAGTGATTATTTTCCATAATTAGCGCACATCCCTAAATTGGGATGACACCAAGCTTGGAATCCAGTCTCTCTGAGTGACAGAACGTCAGTGCCTTGAGATTCATCCTGACTTCTAGTCCCTGACTTCTATCCAAGCACATAGATACACTCCAGTTTAAAACACTGTGAGTTTCTGAACTGACTGGCATGGTAGAAATGATTTCACAATGTGCCCATGGGTTGCTGTGTGGCCCCAAACAGTATTGACCTGCACACCGAGCAGGGTCACCTTCTTAGCTGTATTCTCACCCTGCTGTATTATTCAATGTAACAAGGGCTCACAGCAAGATCAATGTGGACCTTCTAAGTAGATTAAGTGGAGTGATATTCAAGATCAATAGCAGGCCCCAATGGGGGAGGATTTCCTATAGTTGCTCACTGCTGCTAATAGCATGGCAAACATGTTATGAACACAGTGGAGATCTTTACAAACACATTGATGACGTGGTTACTCCTCAGGGCACAGGAATTCCATCCTCCTCATATTTTTTTTGTTGTGTGATGAGCTGACCAGCAAAACCGTCCAATGGTGCAATAGACAGGAATGGAAAATAAAATTCTAAAGGCATTAAGGTCAAGTGGGCTCCTATTTTCTGGATGGAGACCAAGCTCCTAGGATTGCAGGTAACTGGAAAATGGAGGAGTATCCAGGTCAGGTGGGACCTCCGCTCCACTCCTTGTGGAAAGCCAAGGAGCTGCAGGCAGATTCTTCTGCCACTCCCACATGTCAGGGGTGGGGTGGGAAATGGTGGGGATGGGGAGCATCAAAGGTTCTGTATGATTTCGAGCCGTGATCCTTAGAACTACGAGCTGGTCTGTATGTTTCCTATTCATAGGGCAATGCAATGGTCATGTCACTGGGCTAGTAACCCAGACCGTGTGGTGCTGGAAAAGCACAGCAGATCAGGCAGCATCGGATGAGCAGGGGAATCGATGTTTCAGGCATCAGCCCTTCATCAGCATCTGTAATCCAGAGACCCAGGCGACTGGTTTTGGGGGACAACGGTTCAAATCCTGCTGGGGAAGTTGAATTCAATTAATGGAGAATGGAATTGGGAGTCCACATTGGTGGGATCACCTCACTGTGACAGTAGATGTGGATACTATTAGGAGTTATCTTATCAGACTGCTGGGGTTGAGGAAGAGAGGACAGTTAGACCTGGAAAAGTTCTATGCACCACGCCCACGAGACACGGCTCTAACTTGCTGCTGGCATGTTGTGGAATGATGGTGGTGAAGACTGGACACCAGCTGTTGAAGAGAATGTGAACTCCAAACTTGTGTTGGCCTTAGATTCATGAGCAGCACTCTGGCTTCCGCTACAGAAGGTCACTGGTTCAAAGTCTCCTTCCCGACACATCATCATATGGTGTGGACAGACCCTCTTGTGCTTTAACAATACAGCATTCCATCAGCTGAAAGGTTAAATCAAGGCTCTTTTCTCAGATGGGTGTGAAAGATCCCATGGTACTGTAGAAGAGCCATGGAATTCTTCTTTGTTTGCTAGATAACATTTAAACATCAGCAAATGTTTAGAAATATATATTGTCATGAATATCATGTTGGCCCTGCACAAGTTGGATACAGCATTTCCTACCTTACAATATTCACTGTGTTCCAGTGGCTATAATGTACATTAAGATTTTCTGAGATTGTTAAAGGCACCTTACAAATGTAGCTTCTTTATCTTTCCTTTTACATAATATAAATCCAAATGAGGAAGATGTTATCTATAAGCCATCTCTGTGTTCCTCTCCAAATCACTCTGAGAATGTATTCCAGGAGGACACCAGCGTCCATGGAGCCCGACATTTCACAGATGTTTGAAGCTCCAACAACTCCATCCAATATAGGAATGAAATGTGCAAAATTCACTAGTGAGACGCACTACAGCCCCATCACCCTGATCCAGATTCCCTCCAACTGTTCCCGCTGGAACCATTAACTGCTGCTCAGCCTCTGCCCACCATTGACAAATGCCAGGAGAATGGAGGTCAGAGTTCAAGAAAAAATGCCCTGTGGCCAGCCACCACAGCCCAGAATCACCTCTGTTTTGGGGACTAACATTGTTGACTATCATGGTAAAAGAACCCTTGTGTGGTTTCCTGTCGCCATTTTCTATTCGCAACAGTTTCCTGCGAAATACCTTTATCATGCTCGAGCTGCCCTTTTCCCAATGGAACATAGAACAGGAACAGGCCCTTCGGCCCACCATGTCAGTGCTGACCATGATCCCATCCTAAACTAATCCATCTGCCTGCACATACTCCATATCTCTCTATTTCCTGCCTGTTCATGTGTCTATCAAAACATCTAAACATTGCTGTTGTATCTGCTTCTAACACTTCCCTAGCAGTTCATTCCAGGCACCTACCACTCTCTGCATTAAAAAGAAACTTTCCTTATAAATCTCCCTTAAACTTTCCCCTTAAACCTACACCCCCCAAGAATTTGACATTTTCTCTCGGGCAAAAAGACTCTGACTATCCACCCTACCCATGTCACTCATCATTTTATATGTTTCTGTCAGATCACCACTTAGCCTCTGATGCTCTAGCGGAAGAACATCTAAGTTTATCCAATCTCTCCTTATAGTTAATACACTTCAATCTGAAGCCTCATATCCTTCCTTTACTGTGGTGACCAGTCTGCACGCAATACTTCAAATGTGACCTCCCTGATGTTTTATCTACCTGCAACATGACTTGCCAACTTTTATATTCAGTGTCCCAATCAATGAAGGCAAGCATGTTGTACACATTCTTTATCATCTTATCCACTTGTGCTGCCACTTTCAGGGAGCGATGATCCCTCTCTATATCAATACTCCGAAGGGTCCTGCCATTTATTGCATACTTTCTTCTTGCATTTGACCTCCCAAATGCATCACCTCACACCAGTCCAGATTGAACTCCATCTGCTATCTCCCCACCCAATTTTTCAACTGATCTATATCATATTGTATCTTTTGACAACTTTCCTCAATCATTTATATGTACTACAAACAACAGAGGGCACAAAATAACGTTCCTGCTGCAGCGCTGGAAGAAAAACAACAGGGCTCCTTCATGGTTGCCATATATCAAGGTCACTCCAGGTTCCCAGCACATCCCCACTGAAACCATTCCCCTGCTGGATGTACGGAGTGGGTAGGCAGAGCCCAAAGCATTGCTGCTAGGGATGACGATCACTTGATGTCCAAATGTACATTTCACAGTACAAACAGACACTGCCCCGAATTCCTCTGCATGTGTAGCTTTAGACAGTAGCAGATATCATTCTTCAAGTGGTCTCAAGAGGGCTGCAGGTAAGTGCCAGTTTCTTACATCATCTCACCTTTATGAGGACAGTGATATGAACCATGTGGACCCCAGGTTACATTCAAATCTCTGCACTTCCCCACACCAACCTTCAACATCACACTCATCCGATATCCTGTAGTCATATCAGACACCACATCCTCTTCTCTCCTTACATCACCATGGGAATGTGGAAACCAGAGAGATAGACCAGTGAGCAGGATGCAGTGAGCAATTTGAAATGTATAGACACATCAACTGACTCATTGTCTGATCCTCCCCTCAGTTTCCACCAGCACCCTGGTGATTCGAACTCAGTCAGCAGTCCTGCTAACCTCACACTGTATACTGATTCCTGTCCCCGCTATTAATATAAACACCATCCCAAACAGCACCACTCGCAACAGGACAAGCAAGAGTAGCAAGCCCTCTGTTTGATTTCCTTTGTCCACTTGCAAATACATTTCTCCACAATTAGGCGCATCATGTACACTTCCCATCAACGTGTCATAAAAGTCACCATTTTGAATGCAAAGCTACATCAAATTCCAGGTATTTTGCATCAACCAATTCAAACATGTTATGACACATTGCTGGAGCGAGCAGCTCTTTAGCCTGTGCTCCCTAAATTTCAGAGGACATCCAATATGAGAAATCGATTAGCAAGTGAGATGCCAGAGGATCCTTGCTCTACCTGCCTTCTTCCCTTAGACTCCTTGTGGTTGCCCCTTCCCTTTCTGCTCCATAGTCCTAGCCAATGATGTAACCATCTTTCTGAAAGTATTGTCCATGTAGCTCTCAGCCCCATTTTGATTTGATTTCTTCTTGTCACATGTGCTGAAGTACAGTGAAAAGTTTTGTTCTGTGTACAGTACATGCAGATCCTAACATGCAAAGTGCATAAGGGTAATAGAACAGAGCAATGAATACAATGCAGAGAAGGTGCACAAAGAGCGAGATCAGGATGAGATTTGAAATTTGCGAGGTCCATTCAGAAGTCTAATAATAGTGGGGAAAAAGCTGTTCTTGAATCTGTTGGTCCATGCATTTATACCACAGCAACTCTGACCACTGCTCAAGCTCTAACGTTGGGAGCTTACATTTCTACAGTTGGTGACACCTCCTACTCATGCAGATGTCTAGCTGACCATTAGTATCCATGATTTCTTTACAAACTGCAGGTCATATCTTCTACACAGCTGAGCTGTCCTGTCATGCCTTAACTTTACTTCACTTCAGTTAACTTTATTTTATTTTGGTTTACTGATATAAACTCTGTTTACTTGACATTAGCTTAACATACCTTACAATTCCTGATAAACCTTACTGGTACTGATACATCCATCCATAACTTAGTGCACAATACTAGTTACAATTAAAGCACCTCTTTCCCCCTTGCACTGAATTCTCATTTAACCCGAATTTGTTACTGACTCAGTCAACGTCTCACTTAGGCATGGTCCCTTGACTGTGAGCCCCTTACTAATGAGAAATATTTTAAAATACATTGAAAATTGTGTTTGTGATATCCACTCAACCCTAATGTGAGGAAGATGAAGAATATGGTCAAAGCAAATGTCCACTTGTGTACTTCCAAATAGCAGGCATTGTTACCAAACGGTCTATGGAAGCCCTTCAGAAATGGAGGCAGCATCATTTTGGCCAGTTTTCTGCCGTTCTCATAAGCACTTCCATCAAGTTTTCCACAAGACAGTCCCTTTGGAGATGTTCCCTGAAGACCTGACGGTGGAAGAGGGTCTTAACAGCACAGAGACTGGGACATCCGTGTTGAGTGAATGTGTCAGGGAGTCAATCTCTCGGCAGAGGGCAACTCGAGCAGAAATGCTTTAATCTTCATTTCCCGACTTATTTTCAGCTGAACATTTCCCCTCTTTTTGGATACCAGTAGTGCGTCATCGTTCCATTTTAAAAGGACATTTGGAATTTTATTTAACAGAATAATCTAATCTAAAACAATCTCAAGTACACACTGTTTTTTTCTTTAACTGTTGTGGTTACTTTTATTGTATCTGGCATAGCGATCACGGTGTCAGAATCAGCTCACACACAATCCTCTCCATCTGATTTTTGAACATGCTGCTTTTAATAGATGCTAGTCATCTATTCGTTAATTTAAGGATTGGCTTAAAATTAACTTGGAGGTGCTGATAAGTTTCACTTGCACGTTAAACTGAGGATTTGTTTTTAACTGATCATTATCAGAGTCAGAGAATCATAAAGTCGTACAGCACACTTTGGTCCAATGCTGACCAGATATCCTAAATTAATCTGTTCCCATTTGCCAGCAGTTGCCCTGTATCCCTCTTAACCCTTCCTGTTCATGTATCCATCCAGATGCCTTTTAAATTTGTAATTGTACCAGCCTCCACCACTTCCTCTGGCAGCTCATTCAATACACGCATTATCCCACGCTTGAAAAAATTGCCCCTTACGTCCCTTTTAAATCTTTCCCCTATCGCCTTAAACTTACGTCCTCTAGTTCTGGAATTCCCCACCCCAGGGAAAAGACCTTGTCTATTTGCCCTATCTATGCCCCTCATGATTTTATAAACCTCCATAAGGTCACCCCTTAACCTCTGACATTCCAGGGAAAACAGCCTCAGCCCATTCAGCCTCTCCCTATAGCTCAAACTCTCTTTATGAGCCCTTTCAAGTTTCACAACATAGCAGTTAAGAAAAACAAAATAAAAGTAATAGGATGATCTTGCAGTCAATTATGATTCTGATAAAATACATTTTAATCTAAAATCTAAATCAGAAATTAAGTCAAATACACAAGCTACAGAGATATAAAGGAAGTAACAGTGAGACATGAGAAAGATAGAGCAGAAAGGTGGAAAATGTAACTATGAAACATACAACAACAATAGTTTATATTTATATATCAGTAATCCCTGGTGTTGTTGGTCTGGTGTTATTGCCGTTAGACTACTAATCCTGAGATTCTGGTAATGCTCTGGGGATCCAGGTTTGAATGCTGCCGTGGCAAACGGTGGAATTTGAATTCAATAAATATCTGAAATTAGAAGTCTTATGATGACCATGAAACCATAGTCGATTGTCCAGAAAAACCTCATGTGGTTCATTAATTTCCTTTTGGGAAGGAAACCACCATCCTTATCTCATTTGACCTACATGTGAGTCTGGATCCACAGCAATGTGGTTGACTCTTAATTTTTTCTGAAGAAGGGCTTATGCCCGAAACGTCGATTCTCCTGTTCCCTGGATGCTGCCTGACCTGCTGTGCTTTTCCAGCAACACATTTCCAGCTCTGATCTCCAGCATCTGCAGACCTCACTTTCTCCTCTTAATTTTTGTCTGGGCAATTAGGAATGGGTAATAAATGCTGCCCAGCCAGCGACACCCACACCCCATGAATGAATTTTTAAAAAGGGGAAAAAAGACACAAGGAGCTGCACTGAAGTGCTGTCAAACAAAATCTGTCTCTAAGTAATGCAGGATATCACTTGATCTACGTGTTAAGTGTTAATCCATGACTTAAAGAAGAAGAAAGAAGTTGGGGAGTGGGAAGATTTAAGGGGGGGAATTCCAAACCTAAGTGTTATACCTTAAGGTCAGTATATCAATATACCTATGGAAGAAATGCCAATCTTAGCCTGAATCACTTGAATAATGACAGGCTATGAGAATCATGCCTTCTGTTCCAATCTAATAGTTTAATGTTAACCCAGACTCTTACATGCCTGTGAATGTAATGTTTGTATATAATAGTTAGCTGTAATAAATGTCTGATGGATTCTTCAAAATCATAATATCCATGCTCAGTTTCTATTGTTATGAAGAATAACACAAGCTTTGCCACATCAGGTACAATACCCTGCTGGAGATAAACTCACTTCATGAGGGTCTAGGCAGCTGAAGGCGCAGTTGCTAATGTTGGGGCAAAGAGCTGGAGAACATTATATTGGAGAATGAAATGATAGTGAAAGGATGTGGAGAATAGAAGAACAGGATGGAATGAAGATTGTTGACCAAGTAAGAGTGGTAGGTTGACTAAGGAAGATCAGAAATATTACTGGCTGATCAAGCAGGCTAATACTGGGGTCAACCAAAAAGCAGAAAGTATGTGCGGGAAGTTTTGAAAGAGTGGGTTGGTTCAAAGGACCAAAGCAAAATGGTGGAAATGTTAAGGATACTGGGGGTTGGGGAGAGCAGAAGGAACAAAGCATGGGTTGGATGGGACCACCAAGGTTGCTGTGTCTCTTTTATTATTGTGACACCAATGGACTGACTTAGTGCCTTTCTGTCTTCTGACAAAACAAGAAGTGAGTCACACATTTTGACCTTTAAAATGTACTTCGCAATAAATTTGTGATTTGACCAATACTATCCCTGCACTATATGGGCTAAGTTTCTGTTTCCTTTTAATCAGCAGCTATTTATTTTCATGCATAATATTTATGATAAGATATTTACACTTTTTAAATCATGTTTACACTTCAACATATTATTGCACATCTTGATTTTTTTTACAGTAATGCAGTAATATGTCTGCTTGTTCCATTACAATCTGTATTTACATGAATGGTACTAACATGTTGCACACAACACAGTGAACTTTCATTTAGTTCCAGCTTAATGTGACCCCAGAACTCTGAAATCCACTTGTAAGTAAGTTCAATGCCAAAAGAAAAACTCCATCCATACCTTCCTTTCAAACAATAAACTTCAGAATGTTGTTCTTTTCGAATAACACTTCAGGCTGTTTACTTTGTATGATATAATCAAGGTTTCTGGGAAGGGAGAGTAACACTTTCACTTCTGAAACCTGAGTTCAGAGCAAGTCTACTTGATCATAAATGAAAATCTCTTCTCTATATTGGCTAAAGTGAAACGAGCTTGATCAAAAGTTACCCAGATCCTCACAGTGTATCTGGAGGCCGTGAGATAAATGACGTACAATGTTGAAATGTTACACAAGCTTAGCCCAATCTATCTGTATTGGCAGTCATTCTCCATAATAGTAAAAGCTCTAATAATGTTTACCATCCTGTTCTTATTTCCTTTTTCTTTAAATTCATTCATGGGATGAGGGTGACACTGGCCAGGCAACATTTATTGCCAATACCTAATTGCCCAAAGGACAGTTAAGAGTCAACTACATTGCCATGGGTCTGAAGCCACATGAAGACCAAGCCACTGTAAGGATGACAGTTTCCTTCCCTAAAGGACATTAGTGAATCCAGTTGAGTTTTTCCAACAATCACCAATGGATCCATGGTCATTTGACTCTTAATCCCACATTTTTTTATTGAAGTCAAATTCCACCAACTGCTATGGCAGGATACATCTCTGGATAAATGGTCCAGTGATAATACCACTGGGCTATCACCTCCCCTAAAAACCTATTCGATCTCATCAAATGTTGTCATTGTTACTGCCTCAGCTACTAACCTCAGAGCTGAAGCCAAGGTATGCAACTCACTTTGTGAAGAAGTTTCTCCTGCTCTCTACTCTAAAACCTTGTACCTGGGGTCCCTCAAGCACTGGAAACAGTTTGTCTGCTCTGTCTCATTCTATCCTCATGTTAAGCACTTTTATCTCATCACTCTCATAAGACCTGATGTTTAATTGTATAAATCCAGAAATGCTCTCATGCACAACTGAAGGTTTTTCTTCCATCACCAAATCATCCATGGAATTTTTTCAACTATTAATCACCACCAGGAAGTCATCTGTGGTTTCTGATTGATTAGTTTACACGCAAAGCCCATCAAAGGTAATGTAGATGATCGAAAGTGAGGGAGAGGTAGGGAGAAGGGGAGGGAGCTAAATCGGAATGAAGTTGGAAAGGGGACACCTAGTTTTTAGATTCTTTCTTTATGTGCATATCACCAAGTATAAAGAAATTACAAATGTCAAGCTGTTCCAACAAGACATTCTGACATTTGTACTCAGGCATGTTGTTGGGCAGCAGTGAGGGAGATTTACCTCAAGATTTTCATGATCAACCTGGGAGTACCTAGTGGTAACACCAAAAGATGTGGGAAAGTAATTTTTTGATAAGTCATATATATTTTTTCAAAAATGAATGAGCCCATTTCAGGTCAAAGTCTATAATATTACAGATACATCAGAGAAATATTGAATAGTAATTACAGAGCAGAGATACTGATATATAGGGGGTAGGTTTGCTCGCTGAGCTGTAGGTTTAATATCAAACCTACAGCTCAGTGAGCAAACCTACACCCTAAACCTCAACCTGAGCTACAAACCTTGCAAAATACTGATATATTTCTGTGGCTCAGTTCATAAAGCTCTTGCCTCTGAGTTAGAAAGTTATGGGTTCAAACTCAGCTCTAGAGACTTCAGTGTAAAAGTAAAGAATGATGATGCAGGGCAGAATTAAGGGAATGCTACACTGTTGATGCTGCTGGCTTGTGAATGAAACATTAAGCTGAGGCCAGTTTGTTTTTCCACATGAACATAGAAGACTCCATGACACAATTTCAAGGGCAAGCAGGCAAGTCGGTCCCTCGTAATCCTGGCCATTGTTCATCCCATAGTCAGTATCCTGCTCACAATGGAAGATTGTCTGGTCACGATTGCATTGCTGTTTATGGGATCTTGCCATGCACAAATTGGCAGTTGGGATGTCTATATTGCAACACTTTAAAAGCACTTCATTGACCGTAAAGCACTTCACAGAAATCTTTAGATTTTACACAAGTATGTTCAATTAATTATGCAAGCATCTTGTAAAATGAATAGATGAGATATGTCGGTTGGGCTTACCTGATGTCTGATGAATCATGTCGCTTAAGATATATCAATGCAAGCAGTAGATTGTCTAGTGTGCTTTTATGCATTTTTTCAATGCCATATGGCTATCTTTACTACTATTATTTTCATCATTTCTCATATAAACAATTCGGGCTAGAATTGCTGGAGGTGATGTATATCCACAGAGCTTCAAAATGGTGTTCATAGCCTGCATACAGGTCTGTGGGATGTATTGTGCTGGATGGGATTCCACTCCTTCAACATCCAGCTGGTGTGAGATGTTACAGTTATGAATTTTATAGGATTGTTAAGGTTTGGGAACATTTCTTTATATTTAACGAGAAATGAAGGTGAAATAACTGCACAAAGGCTGGTATCCTGTCACCAAGTCACCCTCTGTTTAAATGATTTGGAGGTGCCGGTGTTGGACTGGGAGTCGGGAGGGGAGGCGGTGTACAAAGTTAAAGATCATCGAGGGGAAAGTGAGGACTGCAGATGCTGGAGATCAGAGCTGAAAATGTGTTGCTGGAACGCAGCAGGTCAGGCAGCATCCAAGGAGCAGGAGAATCGATGTTTCGGACATGAGCCCTTCTTCATGCCCGAAACGTCGATTCTCCTGCTCCTTGGATGCTGCCTGACCTGCTGCGCATTTCCAGCAATACATTTTCAGCAAAGTTAAAGGTCACACAACACCAGGTTATAGTCCAACTGGTTTAATTGGAAGTACTAGTCTTCGGAGTGCTGCTCCTTCATCAGGTGGTTGTGGAGTATAAGATCTTATAATAGATGAGATGGAAATGTGTTGCTGGAAAAGCGCAGCAGGTCAGGCAGCATCTAGGGAACAGGAGAATCGACGTTTCGGGCATTAGCCCTTCTTCCTATAAGATCTTATACTCCACAACCACCTGATGAAGGAGCAGCACTCCGAAGACTAGTACTTCCAGATAAACCAGTTGGACTATAACCTGGTGTTGTGTGATCTTTGACTTTGTTTAAATGTGCACGGAACACTGGCAGTGGCCAACCAGCTCTGAGTCAGTCCCTGAACTGAGGAGATTCAGAATCCCCTGTTTATATTTTTTCTTAACTGAGGGGACTCTAATTTCTTGTTTTTTTTTAAGAAAAGAGAACAAAAACCAAAAACACAAATAAGAAGAAAAATAAAGGCAAGTGTCTCCTTAGTCAAGGACACATTTTTCCCCTTCAGGACACTGGCTTTGACCAGGAGAAAGTGAGGTCAAATGCTGGAGCTCGGAGTTGAGAGTGTGGCACTGGAAAAGCACAGCAGGTCAGGCAGCATCTGAGCAGCAGGAGAATCAACAAAGGGCTTCTGCCTGAAATGTCGATTCTCCTGTTCCTCGGATGCTGCCTGACCTGTTGTGCTTTTCCAGCACCACTCTCTCGGTTCTGGCTTTGACTAGCCAGCTCGAAGTCAGACCTCTCCTGGTTATATTTTCTTTATTTGTCTTCTTGGTCATGAGAGCTCTCTTCTCCCGCAGTATACTGGCTGTGTGGCTAGCCAGCTCAGAGTCAGTCCTCAACTGGGGAGATTCTAATCTCCTGGTTTTATTTTTTTTTCAATCCTTAACAGAGGAGATAATCCCATGCTTTTTTTTTTGCTTTTTTTTTTCTCTCTGTAAACCAACCCCCTCCCCACACTACCGCCTAACTGCAGTAGTGCTTATACTTGCCCCAGCACCCATGTTGTGTCTTTGCAGGTGTCCCCTGTTTATTTTTTTATTTTTTTTCTTCAGGGGCAGCTCTCAGAGGGAACAGAACCCCTGACTCTCCTATTTTTTTTAAAAGCTCTCACACTACCGCCTAACTACGGTAGTGCTTATTTTTCCCAGCACCCATGTTGTGTGTGTGTGCAGGTATCCCCTGTTTTTATTGGTCAGCCAGGGCTTCCTGCTTGGTCCCAGTTAACAACCTCAATCAAGGATCATGTAGTCAATGAGATCCACTTTGTTCCAATCACCACAGAAGGGCATTAAGTAACCTATTTTGACACCTGCCTCACAACAAACCTAAGTGACATTGCTTTTAAAAGGGATAAAAAGGAGTCTTGAGTTGTTTTGCTGGAAAGGAAGCGGAGGGTATTTACATTTGGACATAATGGCAGCTGTATCTGTATCTACAGTGGTTGTTGTCTGTGTTAGAAGTGCACGTCCTTTTAAGAGCTAAACAGCTCCTCGGTTAGTTGATGCTCATTGGACTTTATATTTAAGAACTGCGTTCTTCTCCCAGGGGTGTAGGCTGGTGGGCATTGGTTTCTGAACAGGGAAAGGGCCCAGAAGGGAACAGTGGATGCTGGTGTTTGTGCTAAGCTATACATTTGCAAAAAAATGCTTTTAAATGTTTGAAAGTCTTTCGCTGCCTAATTAAACATTTGGATATTGGTCTGTTAAACAAACAGACTGCTAGTCTCTAAAATCACAGGAAGATATGAAGAATACACAAACAAACAAATCAGGAGCAGGTATAGGCCACTTCACCCTCTGAGCTTGTTCCATCTATCAATAACATCATGGCGAAGCTAATTACTCCACTTTCCCATCTACACCCTACAACCTTTAATGTCTTTGCTTATCAGGCATCTATCTACTTCTTTCTGAAAATGTATTCAAAGGCTCTGACTCTCCTGCCTTCTAGTGACATATGATCCTCTATGATGCCATATTAAGTAGGTGATTTTTCTTTCAAACTGTGACCTTTAATTTTAGATTCTCCCACAGAAGAATTGTCCTTTCTACATCCACTTTATTAACACTCCTCAGAATCTTATATTTTTCAATCAAGTTGCTACTTTTTCTTTTAAACTCCACCAGGAAAGGTAAGAGAGGTAGGCAGCTAGTGCAGGAGTCTTTTGTGGATATACCCATTTCAAACAGGTATGCTGTTTTGGAAAATGTAGGGGGTGATGGATTCTCGGGGGAATGTAGCACAAACAGTCAAGTTTCTGGTATGGAGACTGGCTCTAATGCAACGAGGGGTATGTCGGGTTCCAAGAGAGCAATTGTGTTAGGGGATTCTCTCGTTCGAGGTACAGACAGACGTTTCTGTGGACAGCAGTGAAAAAGCAGAATGGTGTGTTGCTTCCCTGGTGCCAGGATCAAGGATGTCTCAGAGAGAGTGCAGAATGTTCTCAAGTGGGAGAGGGGCCAGCAAGAGGTCATTGTCCACATTGGAACCAACGATATAGGAAGGGAAAAGTTGAGATTCTGAAGGGAGATTACAGAGAGCTAGGCAGAAATTTAAAAAGGAGGTACTCGAGAGTAGTAATATCTGGATTACTCCCAATGCTGTGAGCTAGTGAGGGCAGGAATAGGAGAATAAACTAGATGAATGCATGGCTGAGGAGCTGGTGTATGGGGGAAGGATTCACATTTTTGGATCATTGGAATCTCTTTTGGGGTAGATGTGACCTGTACAAGAAGGACGGATTGCACCTAAATTGGAAGGGGACTAATATACTGGCAGGGAAATTTGCTAGAGCTGCTCGGAGGATTTAAACTAATAAGGTGGGGGTGGTGGGGGCTGTTGGTGGTGGTGGGACCCAGGGAGATAGTGAGGAAAGAGATCAATCTGAGACTGGTACAGTTGAGAACAGAAGCGAGTCAAACAGTCAGGGCAGGCAGGGACAAGGTAGGACTAATAAATTAAACTGCATTTATTTCAACTGCAATGTGCCTAACAGGGAAGGCAGGTGAACTCAGCGGCATGGTTAGGAATATAGGACTGGGATATCACAGCAATTACAGAAACATGGCTCAGGGATGGCAGGACTGGCAGCTTAATATTCCAGGATACAAATGCTACAGGAAGGACAGAAAGGGAGGCAAGAGAGGAGGGGGAGTGGCATTTTTGATAAGGGATAGCATTACAGCTGTGCTGAGGGAGGATATTCCCGGAACTACATCCAGGGAAGTTATTTGGGTGGAACTGAGAAATAAGAAAGGGATAACCTTATTGGGATTGTATTGTACACCCCCTAATAGTCAGAGGGAAATTGAGAAACAAACTTGTAAGGAGATCTCAGCTATCTGTAAGAATAATAGGGTGGTTATGGTAGGGGATTTTAACTTTCCAGGATACAAATGCCACAGTGTTAAGGGTTTAGATGGAGAGGAATTTGTTAAGTGTGTACAAGACAATTTTCTGATTCAGTATGTGGATGTACCGACTAGAGAAGGTGCAAAACTTGACTTACTCTTGGGAAAAAAGGCAGGGCAGGTGACTGAGGTGTCAGTGGGGGAGCACTTTGGGGCCAGCAACTATAATTCTATTAGGTTTAAAATAATGATGGAAAAGGGTAGACCAGATCTAAAAGTTGAAGTTCTAAATTGGAAAAAGGCCAATTTTGATGGTATTAGGCAAGAACTTTCGAAAGCTGATTGGAGGCAGATGTTCGCAGGTAAAGGGATGGCTGGACAATGGGAAGCCTTCAGAAATGAGATAATGAGAATCCAGAGAAAGTATATTCCTGTCAGGGTGAAAGGAAAGGCTGGTCAGTATAGGAAATGCTGAATGACTGAAGAAATTGAGGGTTTGGTTAAGCAAAAGAAGGAAGCATATGTCAGGTATAGACAGGATAGATCGAGAGAATCCTTAGAAGAGTATAAAGGAAGTAGGAGTATACTTAAGAGGGAAATCAGGAGGGCATGAGATAGCTTTGGCAAATAGAATTAAGGAGAATCCAAAGGGTCTTTACAAAAACATTAAGGACAAAAGGCTAACTAGGGAGAGAATAGGGCCCTTCAAAGATCAGCAAGGCAGCCTGTGTGTGGAGCCACAGAAAATGGGGGAGATACTAAATTAGTATTTTGCATCAGTATTTACTGTGGAAAAGGATATAGAAGATATAGACTGTAGGGAAATAGATGGTGACATCTTGCAAAATGTCCATATTACAAAGGAGGAAGTGCTGGATG
>NC_057741.1:28606249-28618002 GCF_004010195.1 Chiloscyllium plagiosum | reverse complement strand
TCCTTTATTGGTCAGAGTATTGAGTACAGGAGTTGGGAGGTCATGTTGCAGCTGTACAGAACATTGGTTAGGCCACTGTTGGAATATTGCGTGCAATTCTGATCTCCTTCCTGTCAGAAAGATGTTGTGAAACCTGAAAGTGTTCAGAAAAGATTTACAAGGATGTTGCCAGGGTTGAAGGATTTGAGCTATTGGGAGAGGCTAAACAGGCTGGGGCTATTTTCCCTGGAGCGTTGAAGGCTGAGGGGTGACCTTACAGAGGTTTACAAAATTATGAGGGGCATAGATAAGGTAAATAGGCAAAGTCTTTTCCCTGGGGTCAAGAGTCCAGAACTAGGGGGCATAAGTTTAGGGTGAGAGGGGAAAGATATAAAAGAGACCTAAGGGGCAACTTTTTCACACAGAGGGTGGTACGTGTATGGAATGAGCTGCCAGAAGAAGTGGTGGAGGCTGGTACAATTACAACATTTAGGAGGCATTTGGATGGGTATATGAATAGGAAGGGTTTGGAGGGATATGGGCCGGGTGCTGGCAGGTGGGACTAAATTGGGTTGGGATATCTGGTCGGCATGGACGGGTTGGACCGAAGGGTCTGTTTCTATGCTCTACATCTCTATGACTCTAAGAAATAAACTGGTTAAATGTGATATCCCCTTTCATAAATCTACACTGACTTTGCCCACTTACCTTGAATTTTTCTACGTGTCCTGCTATAACATTTTTAATAATACCTTCTAACATATCTTCCCAGTGATATTAATCAGCTAGTTTCCTGGTTTCTGTCTCTCTTTTGAATAATTGTTGTTTCTCAATCTAATGGAACCCTCCCAACATCTAAAGGATTTTGGAAAATTAAAACTATCGCACCAACCACTAGCCACTTTTTTTTAAGAGCCTTGAATAAAAGTCCATGAGGACCCCGAAACATGTCAGGCTACAGCATCAACAATTTGTGCTCAGCACCATTTCCCTTCTGATTGTGTTTTTCTGAGATCCTCTCTTCCATTTATTTCTTCATTTACAACTATTACGCTGTTACTTGTATCTTCTACACCAAAGACTGATATGGCTGCTCAATTCATCCGCCAACTCCTCATTTTCCACTATTATTTCCCAGAATAACTCTCTATAAGACCAACACTCATTTTGATAAATCTCCTCTTTTCAAACTATCTATTGAAATTCTTCCTATCCATTTTTATGTTTCCAGAGTGGATTCTCTCATAACCTAATATTTCCCAAATTATTAGTTTATAGCCTTTCTTTTTTTTTGGTATTCTTTCCAAAATGCATCTAATCTGTATATTCCGAAATATCCACTTTTTTTTACAGTGCCTCTCTTTGGTTTACCTTTCAGCCTAGTTTGCCACAAGATTAAAAACAAAATACTGAGGATTCTAGAAATCTGAAATAAAAGTAGAAAGTGCTGGAGAAATTCAGCAGGTCTAGCAGTATCTGTGGAGAGAGAAATGAAGTTAATGTTCTGTTACATTAATGTAATGTTGACATGCATTATCTCTTTTTTTAAACAGGTTCAATATTTTGGAAATGTTCTGAAGAAATCATATCAGACTCAACATATTTGCTCTGTTTCTCACCCCTCTGATTGAATTGAATTGAATGGAATTGAATTGAATTGAATTGAATTTATTGTCACGTGTACTGAGGCACAGTGAAAAGCTTTGTCTGCCAAACTTGCTGATATTCTCCATGCACTTTCTGTTTTTATAACCTCATTTACTGATTGACTTTATCTGACTTCACTTAATCAAAATTCTTGTTTAAATTTTGAAAACTCTTTTGAAACCACTTTTTCATTGTTCCTCGAGATTAAAGTAAAATTCAATCATCTTGTGATTGCTGCTACCTAGAGATCCTTAACAATGAAGCAATCAATTAGTCATGTTTCTTTGCACAATACCAGCTCTCGTGTTGTCCAGTCTCTGAATGACTCCAGAATATTCTGTTCCAAGAAACTATTCAAAAAACATTCAATGAACTCCTCATCCAGGTTATCTTTGTCTATTTAATTTTTTCAGTGTATTTGTAGATTAAAACTCCCATCAATATCAACATACCTTTCTGATAAATTCCAATGATTTCTTCCTTTGTTTCTGTCCTACTGTGTGTTTACTGTGAGGGGATCTATTTACCACTCCCAGAACTGACATCCTGCTTTAATAATTTCTGAAATTTACCCTGATTGTTTCTGTATCCTGATCTCCTGAACTTAGTGTGATGGATTCTAAACAGTTATGCTTTAAACTCTTAAACTGCCAGTTAACTTTGAAGACACAAATAGAATAGTTCACCACTATTTCTACCTGGATACTAGGCCCATGTGGTTCACGGTCGAGAGTGTAGAGCTGGAAAAACACAGTAGGTCAGGCAGCATCTGAGGAGCAGAAAGTCGACTTATTCATATTCATGATGAAGGGATTTTGCCCGAAACGTCGACGTTCCTGCTCCTCGGATGCTGCCTGACCTACTGTGCTATTCCAGCACCACTCTCTCAACTCTAATCTCCAGCATCTGCAGTCCTCACCTTCACCATCTGGTTCACAGTGCCACAGAGCCACAGAGATGGGCTTTAAAGAGTAAGGTTTTGAAAAGTATACCTGAAACTTTCTGACAAGAGTGTCTGCCAGGATCTGGAAGAATGGGAGTAGGTGGAGCCTGAAAAACCTCTACGACTCATCCCAAATAAATGTGAGATGCTGCATTTTGGAAAAATAAATCAGGGTAGGACTTATACATTAACAGTCAGGTCCTGGAAGTGTTGCTGAACAAAGAGACCTTGGAGTGCAGGTTCATAGTTTCTTGAAAGTGGAGTCTCAGATGAATAGGGTAGTGAAGAAGGCATATGCTTGCCTTTATTGGTCAGAGCATTGAGTATAGAAGTTGGAAGTTGAGAGTATGGTGCTGGAATAGCACAGCAAGTCAGGCAGCCTCCGAGGAACAGGAGAATTGACATTTTGGGCGTGAGACCTTTGTCAGGAATCCTGATGAAGGGCTTATGCCTGAAACATCGATTCTCCTGCTCCTCAGATGCGGCCTGACCTGCTGTGCTTTTCCAATACCACACTCTCGCCTCTGATCTCTTTCTTATAGGAGTTGGGATGTCATGTTGAGACTGTACAGGACATTAGTTCGGCCACTTTTGGAATACAGTGCGCAATTCTGGTCTCCGCCTATTGAAGGATGTTGTGAAATTTGAAAGGGTTCAGAAAAGATTTTCAAGGATGTTGCCAGGGATGGAGGGCTTGAGCTACAGGGAGAGGCTGAATAGGCTGAGGTAAGTTTCTCTGGAGTGTCGGAAACTGAGGGGTGACATTATAGAGGTTTATAAAATCATGAGGGACATGGATTGGGTAAATAGACAAGATGATTTCCCTAGGGTAGGGGTGCCCAAAGCTACAGGGCATGGATTTAAAGTGAGAGGGGAAAGATTTAAAAGGGACATAAGGGGCAATTTTTTCATGCAAAAGGTGGTCGTGTATGGAATGAGCTGCCAGTGGATGTTGTGGAGGCTAGTACAATTACACCATTTAAAAGGCATGTGGATGGGTATATCAGTAGGAAGGTTTAAGAGGGATATGGGCCAAATGCTGGCAAATGGGACTAGATTTGTTTAGGGATCTGCTGGCATGGACAAGTTGGACTGAAGGGTCTGTTTCAGTACTGTGCATCTCAAGACCCTATGACCCAAGACAAGTATAAAGATTGGGAGTTTGCACCCAGGTTGAAAAGACCAAATTCATTAGGATTTGAAACAAGGGATGGTTTGCTACAGAGGCAGAACCATCAGTGTAGACCTTCAGCATGAAAGATAATTCTGGAATTAAATGTTACCTGGTTGGGAAAGGAAGTGAATGAAAATAAACAATGAAGAATTTAGAATCAATCTGGACTGGGCTAAGAGGGAAAATTGAATGAATAGTTAAAGGACAGGATGAAGGATTCCTGTAAAATAGGTTTCAGTTGTGTTAAAAATAAATGGTGAGTTCGGTTCTGTGATTTAGAGCACAAGTTGCCGACAAAAATAATGTTTAATCAAGAGTGCTTTTCGTCTGCTGTTAATGTAAAAGTCAGAAAATATAAAATCTTGATATCCTTACAACTATTAGCTGGAAATGCAATTTTTAAAAAGGTTATTTGTCTCTATGGGGATCAAAACAGTGCCCATAAACAGTGAATCTTGCAGGCCAATCCCTCATATCCTGGTGCAGTCACCATTCCTTTATTCTGATGAATTACTTTTCATTCACTACAGTAAACTATAGGTTAACCATAGGTGCTGATTCAATGCCAGACATTGTCGGGCAGTAATAATGGATATGAGGTAATCTGAGCAGTGTCTGAAGCATGTGGTACAGTGTGTAGGATATTGCATTTGAACCTGTATTTGTCTCAGCCACTGGTGTAAAGTCACTGGACTTGACAAACAGCATTAACTTCAATGTATATTTGCTCCAACATCAAGACAGCCTTCAGACCCTTTGCAGGATGTCTCTTGTCCTTTCAGCTTCCTCTACAAAGTCCACCAGTGCAGTGTCCAAACACCTTGGAGCCCATTCTCTCTCCCAATGTTGCAGTGTTCCTTCCTATTTTTCCTGCACATTCTGCGTTACTGAGTTTGAATCAACCTACAAAGTCAAGTAACTTGAAATTGACTTCAAATACTCACATCAGTCTACTGTTAACAATGAAATGCTTGCACATTCAACCATCTATTCTTCATGAACAATACAGAGACACATTTTAAACCAAAGTAAACTCACTTGTGTCTGAGTGAAAGGTATCTAGAAGGGAAGGGACCCTTCTAAAATAATCATAGACATATCATAGAATTCCCATAGTGGGGAAACAGACCATTCAGTCCAATGATGAGCATCCCACCCACACTACCCCAGCCATGTAACCCTGCAGGACCCGTGGCTAAGCAGCTAACTTACACATCTCTGGACACCATGAGCAATTTAGCATGGCCAATCCGCCTAATCTGCAATTCTGTGGGTGGAAACCTGAGCATGAGGACCCAGTTTCGATTCCAGCCTCGGGCGACTGTCTGTGTGGAGTTTGAACATTCTCCCCATGTCTGCATGGGTTTCCTCTGGGTCCGCCAGTTTCCTCCCACAATCCAAAGGTGTGCAGGTCAGGTGAATTGGCTGTGGGAAATTGCCCATAGTGTTCAGGGATGTGTAGGTTGGGTGCATTAGTCAACGGTAAATGTAGAGGAATGGGGAATGGGTTTGGGTGGATACTCTTCAGAGGGTTGGTGTGGACTTATTGGGCTGAAGGGCCTGTTTCCACACTGTAGGGATTCTAATTCTAACACACAAAAGGTCCTACGCATCAACGTGAGATTTGATGGACGTTGTCAAAATGAATGCATCTATCAAAGCTGAATCACCACGAACACTTGAAAGAAGAAGGTAATGTTAGTGGATGTCCACACCTACCCTATTCCATTGACACAACTTTCACTTCATTCTAAGTCATTGCCATTGTGTTTCTGACAGGCAAGAGGCTTGTTAGTGCAGCTCTTATTGCATCTTTTGTGCATTTATCATGCCTTTGTTACTTTTCTGTCTGCCTCTACCAAAGTGACCTGTGATGGAACTCTCTCCCACTGAAAACATTCATGGCATATCTGGTTGAAGCTAGCTGATAATCAACAGATGACAGTCATTCCTGATGAAGAGCTTTTGCCTGAAACATCGATTTTCCTGCTCCTAGGATGCTGCCTGACCTGCTGTGCTTTTCCAGCACCATTCTAATCTTGACAATAAACAGACACAATCCTCCATTATGATTACCCACAGCAATGTTTATTTTTGGTCCCTTATCCAGGGAGGGATTTACTTTCCAGACTGGGAGTACAACAGATCTTCACCAGATTAATCTTTGGCGTGACGGCAGATCGAGGAGACTGGCTCGGTTTTCTACAGAGTTTCATAGAATGAGGGGTGGTTTAATTTAAACCTGCACAATTCTTATTGGGCATGCCAGGTTGGTTGTACACAAGAGATTTTCCATGGCTGATGCATTCAAAACCAGGGGGCATAATCTCAGCATGAGGGGTAAGCCATTTAGATTGAGATGCAGAGGAAGTTCATTACTCAGCAGGTAGTGGATCTTCCTAGACTGATATGGAAATTAAGTCATTGAGTAGGATCAAGAGAGAAATTATGGGTTTCTGGAGATAGTGCAGGAGAGTGGCATGAAGTTAGATGATCAGCCATGATTTAATTGAATTGATGGGCTGAATGGTCCACTATTGTTCTTATTTCTTTCATATCTCTTTTCTTCTTTTTCAGCCTTGTGCTGCATTCTTCAATCAGAACAAGTTGTTAAAATACACCCTAATTTCCATTTGTCCCAGCACATTTCTGCTGGTTTTACACTCATCACAACTCTAGTGAATAGGGAGGGCCTAGAAAATTCAGGAGTGAGTACCTCTCTAAACATTCCAGTTCCCATTTGATGTCCAAGTGGTACAACTTATGCTGTGTAATCTTGGGACCAATGGAGTTATATTCCCACAGAGCACTCACAGCACAGTGTAAGGCCATGGAGACCAACAAGCGGATTTTTGCTCTTTGGACAGCAATCTCATCAGTCCCATTCTCCTGCTTTCTCCATGTAGCCCTGCAGGGCAAATTAGACTGTTTGTTTCTTAGCATTCAGTCTGGAGGGATGGTTCACCAACTTAGATAAAATGTAAATTGAAACGTAAATCTGGAATGTAACTTGAATTTAACATTTAACATCGGGGCAAATCAGTTGGGTCCTTCCCCTTCCCAGTTCAGAGAATACTTTCACATCCATTATCCTTCAGACCAATAAAATCCTTATAGGGTCACAGAGCTGTCCAGCACGGAAACAAACCCTTCAGTCCAACTTGTCCATGCAACCAGATATCCTAAATTACTCTAGTCCCATTTGCCAGATTTTGACCCATATCCCTCTAAACCCTTCATATCCATGTACCCATCCAGATGCCTTTTAAATGTTGTAATTGTACCAGCCTCCACTACTTCCTCTGGCAACTCATTCCATACATGCACCACACTCTACATTAAAAAGTTGTCCCTCAGGACATCCTTGCCCTCTCACCTTAAATCTATGCCCTTTAGTTTTGGACTCTCCTACCCTGGAGAAATGACATTGGATATTCACCCTATCCATGATTTTATAAACCCTTAAAAGGTTATCCCTCAGCCTCCAACATTCCAGGGAAAACAGACCCAGCCTATTCAGCCGCTCCCTATAACTCAAATCCTCCAACCCAGGTAACATCCTTGTAAATCTTTTCTCTACCCTTTCAAGTTTAACAACATCTTTCCTAAAGCAGAATTGAAGCAGTGTTCCAAACATGGCCTGTACAGCCTCAACGTGATCTCCCAATTCCTTTACTCGATGCACTGACCAATAAAGGCAAGCATACCAAACGCCTTCTTCACTACACTTACAAATTAACCTTCTGGCACAAAGGATGCAAGCCCCCTACGCACATGTTCTAAATATAAAATAGTAAATATTTTTGTTCAAGTTAAAATCCACTAAACTGTCATTTGGTAAGACTAACATTTAAGTAGAACATCAACATCAGACTACCATGCTGTGAACCTTGAGATTTTTTGATAAATTGTTTGTACAAAAGGTACTGTGTAAGGGAAAAGTGTAGGATGCAGGGTGGGCGTTTATCCTTTGCAGATCTTATATATGAAAAAATGCAAGGTATTTACTACAAAGAGCATTTTTTTAAATTTAGGCTGTAATCACTGAAAGAAATCTAAACACAGACACAACTAGGCAAAATTTTTGAGTTTATGAATAGCCTTCATATCTTGGTCTTACCCATGGAAGACTTCAGCTAATTCCAAATATCAGCATAACTATCACATTCAGTGAATTAAGTCTTTTACTGTCAGTTCACAAGAGATGATTCCTGCTCACAGAGGAGATTTAAAGCTGTTTTTAAATATACCACATGCCACCTTTAACCAAAGCAGCCCCAGAATAAACCATTGTTCTAAATAATATAGGAAGGCAATTGAATGGAGATGGATTACATTAAGATTAGATTAGATGACTTACAGTGTGGAAACAGGCCCTTCGGCCCAACAAGTCCACACTGCCCCGCCGAAGCGCAACCCACCCATGCCCCTACATTTACCCCTTACCTAACACTACGGGCAATTTAGCATGGCCAATTCACCTGACCTGCACATCTTTGGACTGTGGGAGTAAACCGGAGCACCCAGAGGAAACCCACGCAGACACGGGGAGAACGTGCAAACTCCACACAGTCAGTTGCCTGAGGCGGGTATTGAACCCAGGTCTCTGGCGCTGTGAAACAGCAGTGCTAACCACTGTGCCACCGTGCCTCCATTAACTTCATCCAGAATCTTTAATGAATCCATTTTGAAACATATTTATGGGTGTGGTGTGAAATGTACACAGAAACTGACACAAATCAGTGAACCATGAGGTCCTGTACACAATTTCATCACTGAGTTTTACCTGCACTCTTGTGTAGCCTCAATAACTCAATATCATCACTTTAGTAATTTATCTATCACACCCTTTGTGCAGTACACCCTCATCAATCCTTCATTGTACAAATACCCTTACACAACTCACCAAGGCGATATATTCACCATCAACTTACTGCCATAACACACATCACAGCCTACTGTACAATTGCCCTATTCACAACTCACCGTGGTCATATCTTCACCACACATTCACTGTGATAATAATCACCACCATACAATCATTGCAGTCATACCATGACCAAGCCCTCATTGTAGTAATAATCCTCTCCATAAGTACACTGTATAAACAATGTCTGTTTACTACAAGGCTGTTTATCATCAGCCTTGTAGTAATGCCTATTCTTGAACACTTCCTTAGGATATAATGTGACACCACTTTCAACAGTTGCTTTTCTCTCCACAGATGTTGCCAGACCTGCTGCATTTCTCCCTCACTTTGTTTTTGTTTTAGATGTCTAACAACTTTTGTTTTACTTCAGCCTAAATTTGTTGCAATAAAGTCCCCACCATATAATCATTGCAGTAAGACCCTCATCAAACCCTCACTATAGGAATGCCCTCACCATACAGTACTGCAGTAATAATTATCACCATAATCTCATTGTGGAAACACCCTTGTTATGGCCTCTGTATAATAATATCCTGGCCATATCCTCACTGCAGAAACACCATCAGTGTGTCTTCACTGTAGTAATGACTCTCATCATGGTAATACCATCTCTACGCTCTCACTGTAACCATTCCCTCACTGTCGTCATAACCCTCATTGTAAACTCACTGAAACCATATTCTTGCTATCCTCATTATACCTCTCTGTCATAATATCATCACCTTACAGTGACTGTAATGATATAAAACAAAGAAATGTGAATGCTGGAGATCAGAAACAAAAACAGAAAGTGCTGAAGAAGCTCAACAGTTTCGGCAGCATCAGTGGGAACAGAAACAGAATTAATGTTTTGAAGCCAGTGACCCTTTGACAGAGTTGATGTAAAGCCTTTATTGCAACCTCATTGTATTAATTCCAGCACTATATCTGCATAGTAATACTTCATTGTGTTTATCACCAGCCTTGTTGTAGTACTGATTGTGTAACACTTCCTTAGTTTATAATGTGATACCACTTTCAATATCTACCTGCTCTGTCTTATTGCTATGTAGCATCTTCTTGCATAATAGTATTATCTATACTCAGATTATCTGCTGTAATAATATCTCATGCAGCAATAATTATTATTAGAGCACATTGCACTGAAGTGTCTAACTGTGCTACTGTTTCACTGACCAGGAGGTACCATACTATCTATTTTTTTCCCCTTTCTTTCAATGGAACCATTGACACCTTTCAAATTGACATGAATTTGAATGTAAATAGAGGCAGAGCCCCTGTGGGGTTGGCATTACTCACTAATTGAAGACTATCCAGGGGGCATTCGATTATATCCAGGGAACTCAGGTGTAAGCTTTCAAGTTTGCCCATTGTGTCCGTAAGTTGTCTCGCCACACCCAAAGACAGAGTGCAACTTGAAACATCTGCCTGCGTGTGACTTGTTTGAGTTTCACACACACACATCATGTTGCAAGTTAATCTGCTGTTTCTCTGCATGAGTCACTGGTTTTGCTTTGGCTATAACAACATGTCGAGGCAAGTAATGTGCGGGAGTTCATATGTAAAGTGTTGCGTGAGGCAACTTCAAACTTATCACCTTCTAGGAAATTTGCTTAAGCATTTTAGCATTAAGCATTCAGCTTAAGCTGCTTTTACTCTGGGTCTCCCGAGGTGCTCAATATATGAATTTACCCTATTGCCATTAACACCAAGGCAAATTCTTTGGATTTATTCTGATTCATGGCTCCCCATTGCTCCGGCCAGTTTACTTGAGAGTTTCCAGGGCTCTTGTGGTACAGTGTCCTTACCACTGAGCCATACAACCGAATGATGAAGGAACAGCACTCCAAAAGCTAGTGCTTCCAATTAAACCTGTTGGACTATAACCCGGTGTTGTGTGATTTTTAACTTTGTACACCCCAGTCCAACACCGGCATCTCCAAATCACCTTCCCTTTATGTGTGTCATAACATGTCCAACGGTTTGATCAAAATAAATACTTCAGGGTTGCTTTTAATAATGGGAAGAAATGTAAATAAGGAACTCATGGTCTAAACAACTCACCAATTCCAACTCACCATTTTATGAGAGGTGAGAGGCTGTTGTGGTGTAATAGTTTGTGTCCATGCCTCTGAGCTAGACAGTCTGGACTGAAGTCCCATCTGTCCTGGAGGTGGCTGGAAAGGTTGATTCATAAAAAGTAGCTTTCCCAATGAGTGCAGCAGTGAATGTCCTGCTTACCAGAGAGATGTTGGCCTGGATTTTGACTCGAGGCGGATGCATTGAGCCAGGTTGAAATGCCCTGAAATGTGGGATCCACGTTCTGGGGAAGCAGATACACACTGGTAGACAGTAAGGACTGTAGATGCTGGAAGTCAGAGTCAATAGACGTGAGGCTGGAGGAGCGTAGTAGATCAGACAACATCTGAGGACCAGGAAAGCCAATGTTTCAGGCTGAAACCCTTCATCAGGATTGTGGAGGAGGAGGGGAGCCCCACAGTATATAAAGGGAGGGGGGTTTGGGCAGGGGGAAGAGTAGGTGGGATGGTGATAGGCATATGCAAGTAGGGAGTTATTGTGGTGTCAACCTGCCACCCAGACACGGGTCAGATTACCCAAGGAGGCTGTCTAATGCCAAGGCAGGCTGTTTAAAAGCACCACCTCAGCTCTCCTGATCTTTGTCCATTTTATTTTCTCAAACATTACGACCTGTAACCCTTATCTCTCACAGCCACACCTATCCCCTCTCACACCACAAGCTCATACATGTCAATTTATGTCAATCTATGTCTCCCCCTTGACCCCATGGTGCCCTATAACCTCCATGTCATCAGTGATAACTAATGTCAACTAACACGAATGCCCCCACTTATCCCCATAGCCTATTATGGCCCCATGCCACAGAGTCATAGAGTCATAGAGATGTACAGCATGGAAACAGACCCTTCGGTTCAACTCGTCCATGCCGACCAGATATCCCAACCCAATCTAGTCCCAACTGCCAGCACCTGGCCCATATCCCTCCAAACCCTTCCTATTCATATACCCATCCAAATGCCTCTTAAATGTTGCAATTGTAT
>NC_057741.1:28573584-28606017 GCF_004010195.1 Chiloscyllium plagiosum | reverse complement strand
CCTGCAACTCCATTTTCAAGGAGCTATGAACCTGCACTCCAGGGTCTCTTTGTTCAGCAACACTCCCTAGGACCTTACCATTAAGTGTATAAGTCCTGCTAAGATTTGCTTTCCCAAAATGCAGCACCTCGAATTTATCTGAATTAAACTCCATCTGCCACTTCTCAGCCCGTTGGCCCATCTGGTGCAGATCCTGTTGTAATCTGAGGTAACCCTCTTCGTTGTCCACTACACCTCCAATTTTGGTGTCATCTGCAAACTTACTAACTGTACCTCTTAAGCTTGCATCCAAATCATTTATGTAGATGACAAAAAGTAGAGGGCCCAACAATGCATTATCCAATTCATCACTATTTTCCCTTCCATCCTCCATCACAGCTCACCAGTATCCAGCATTAGCAATTTTCAGAAACCATGCTCATATCAAACAAAATTCTACATATCTATTATATACTATATATACATTCATTCATGAAAGCCCATTCAATAAACTTAAATCTTCTCAAGTACTAAATCCCTTATAAAAATAAATATATTCATAATCCCACATCAAGGTAGCCAATCCATTAATCAGTCTCAGAACTTGCATCCCCTGTCCCCATTATGGTATAGTCCAACAGGTTTATTTGTAAGTATTAGCTTTCAGAGTGCTCTCCTTTATCAGGTAGCTAGTGGGGCAGAATCATAGGGCACAGAATTTATAGCAAAATAAATTCCGTGTCCTATGATCCTGCCCCACCAGCTATCTGACAAAGGAGCAGCACTTCAAAAGCTAGTACTTCCAAATAAATCTGTTGGACTATAACCCGATGTTGTGTGATTTTTAATTTTCGGATCACAGTGGCGCTGGAAAAGCACAGCAGGTCAGGCAGCATCCGAGGAGCAGGAAAATCGATGTTTCAGGCAAAAGCCCTTCATCAGGAGTTCCTGATAAAGGGCTTTTGCCCAAAACATTGATTTTCCTGCTCCTCAGATGCTGCCTGACCTGTTGTGCTTTTCCAGCACCGCTCTGATCTAAACTCTGGTTTCCAGCATCTGCAGTCCTCACTTTTGCCTAGTTGATTTTTAATTTTCTCCATCCTAATCCACACCGGCACCTCCACATGATTCCCATTATGGTAGTGGTTGTGGAAAGCATTCAAGCAATAATAATTCCATAATGTTAGGACTTAGGGTTATGTCATCAAACAGCTATTGAAATTGTTAGAGTAGGATTTTTCAACTTTCACAGATACAGGCAGATAATTGATTTTTTAATATTTAAAAGTCTATCTATTTAATTAACTTGATAGATTGACAGTTCTGCAGAATGTATTTGTACTTCAAGAGAATTTACAACTTGTCAAAATATTCACAGCCGTCATAATGTAAGAGAAGGCTTTGTCCCAGAGAAAATAATGGAGTCAATTTGAAATCATCATCGACTCTGCAAAGTTCAAGCTTCCACATGTGGGAGTCATGTTCTGCCCAGTACCTTCACATTCCTTCTCCCCCAGCAAACATGAGTCTTGTCCAATATGAGGTCAGGATGTCAAGATCCAGGGTTCATCAGCCAGTTTGGATGTCTTCATAACTCTGCAAAAACTTAGACCATTATTATAATGGAAAATCTCACTGCATTTGAATGTGCAAGGGTCTTTGTGCTTGTATGTGTATCCACACGTATGTGTCCATACGTATGTATGCTATGTATGCCTTTGAGCGTGTATCCATATCTGTCTACATGTGTCTATTCATGTGTCTTTATATGTGTCTGTTTGCTCATCTGCTCCAAGTGCTAAACAATTGTTGCTGTTTTCTAAAGCAAGCATAATCACCTCAGAAAAAAAGTGTTTGGAGAATGAATGAGTCTAAAACCTTGCAAGTCCCCTGGACCTAATGTACTGCATCCTAGGATCTTAAAACAAGTGGCAACTGAGATAATAGATACAGTTGTTGAAATCCTCAAAGCTCCCAGATTCTGGAAAAGTCCCAGTGGATTAGAAGAGCAGCAATTGTACCACTCATTATTCAAGTAAAGACGTAAACAGAAGGAAACCATAGGACAGGCTGTAGAAGATATAAATAGTAGCAGCAATGGGAAAATCTGATACATTCAGGCAGAGTCAACATGGTTTTGTGATCATTCCTGAAGAAGGGCCTGTGCCCGAAACGTCGAATCTCCTGTTCCCTGGATGCTGCCTGACCTGCTGTGCTGTTCCAGCAATAAAGTTTCAACTTTGATCTCCAGCATCTGCAGACCTCACTTTCTCCTTTGTGAAAGGACAATCATGTTTGACAAATTTATGGGAGTGTTTTGAGGAAGTAATGAGCAGATTTGATGAATACGAATCAGGAGATGTGGTGTGATGTATTTGGATTTTCAAAAGGCATTTGATAAGTTGCCACATAAAGGTTACTGCTCATGTAGTTGGGGGTGATATACATGGATAAATAATTTGCTAATGAACAGGAAACAAAGGGTCAGTTTCAGGTTGGCAAACTAGCAAGTGCCATGCTGTAAAGATTAGTGCCAATGTTTCAAATATTTATAACCGATATTAATGATTTGGATGAAAATTGATTATTGTTAAAAACAGAATCCTGCAATCCAGAGAGATCTGTGTGTTCTTGTAGCCTTGTACATGTATGATAAAGAGTTGACATGCAGGGATTAGGAAGGTAAATGAAATATTGGCTTTCATTGCAAGGAAGATAGACTATTAAAATAGAAAAGTTGTTTTACAACTGTACAGGGCATTGATGAGACCACACGTGGAGTACAGTGTAGAGGTATGGACTCATTAGGAAGGACTTTTTTTTGCATTATAAACAGTTCAACAAATGATCACTAAGATAATCCCTGGAAAGAAGGAATGGATTTATGAGGAAAGGTTGAGAAAGATTGAGAGGACCAATACTCATTGGAATTTAGAACAATTTTGTAGAATGTATTTGTGAGATGTGGGCATGGCTGGCTAGCCCTAGTTGCCCTTGAGAAGATGGTGGTGAGATGCCTTTTGAACCACTCCAGTCCATGTGCTGTATGCAGACTCACAATGCCATTAGGGAGAGAATTTCAGGATTTTGACCCAACAAAGTGAAGGAATATATTCCCATGTATTTGCTGTCCTTATTCTTCCGGACGGAAGTGGTCGTGGGCTTCAAAGATGCTTGGGTGAATTTCTGCAGTGCATCTTGTGGACTGTACACACTGTTGCTACTGAGCGTTGGTGGTGGAGGGAGTGGATGCTTGTAAATGTGGTGCCAATCAAGTGGGCTGCTTTGTCCTGGATGGTGTCAAGCTTCTTGAGTGTTGTCAGAGTTGAACCCATCCAGGCAAGTGGGGGGTATTCCATTACATTCTTGACTTATACCTTTTAGATGGTGGACAGGCTCTGGGGAGTCAGGGGTTGAGATATTCACTGCAGTATTCCAAGCAGTGGACTGATGGGGTAGTAATTGGCTGGGATGGATTTGTCCTGCTTTTTATGTACAGGACATACTGGGGCAATTTTCCACATTGTCAGGTAGATACCAGTATTGTAACTATACCAGAAGAGCTTATTAGTTGTGAAGAGTAGTCTGACAGAAAGTGAGGACTGTACATACTGGAGAGTCAGAGTTGAAGAGTGTGGCGCTGGAAAAGTACAGGAGGTCAGGCAACATCCGAGGGGCAGGAGTTGATGTTTTGGGCATAAGCCCTCCATCAGGAATGTGGAGGTGTGGGGGAAGGATCGGCTGAGAGATAAATAGGAGGGTTGGGGTGGGGTTGGGGGTGAAGGTAGCTGGGAAGGTGATGAGGTATGATGATGGTAGGATGGTGAGGAGGGTGGAATGAACAGGTGGACAGATGGACAGATGGGACAGGTCAAGAGGGCAGTGCTGAGTTGGAGGGTTGGATCTAGGATAAGGTGGGGGAAGGAGGGATTTGGTAACTAGTGAAGTCAATATTGAAGCCGTGTGGTTGGAGGATCCCATTGTGTAAGATGAGGCATTCTTCCTCCAGATGTCAGGTGACTTGTATTTGGTGGAGGAGGCCCAGGACTTGCATGTCCTTGGCGGAGTGGGAGGGAGTGTTGAAGTGGTCGCCCACAGGGCGGTGGGGTTGTTTGGTGAGTGTGTCCCAGAGATGTTTGAAACATTCCGCGAGTTGGCATCCTGCCTATCCAATGTAGAGGAGATCTCATCGAGAGCAACGGATACAGTCGATGAGGTGTTTGGATGTGCAGGACAATCTCTGCTGGATGTGGAAGGATCCTTTGAAGCCTTGGACGGAGGCGAGGGGGGAGGTGTGGGTGCAGGTTTTACACCTCTTACAGCAACAAGGGAAGGTGCCAAGTGTGGGGGATGGGAGATACTGAGAGGATGTTTTCTCTCATAGTGGAATCCGGATCTTAGAGCAAACTTTAAAAGTGAACAGTTTCTCATTTAGGACAGTGTTGAGAAGCAATTTCTTCTCTGAGAGGGTCATCACTCTTTGGAATTTTCTTCTGTACGGAGGCTGGGTCATTGAATATATTCAAGGAGAGTTTTTTGATTGACAAGGGAATCAAGGTTTATAGAGTCTTAGAGATGTACAGCATGGAAGCAGACGCTTTGGTCCAACTCGTCCATGCCAACCAGATATCCGAAGTTAATTTACTCCCATTTGCTGGCACTTGGCCCATATCCCTCTAAACCCTTCCTATTCATGTTCCCAACCAGATGCCTTTTAAATGTTGTAATTGTACCAGTCTCCACAACTTCTTTTGCCAGCTCATTTCACACACGCACCACCCTCTGCATGCAAACGTTGCCCCTTAGGTCACTTTTCAGTCTTTCCCCTCTCCCCCTAAACCTATGCCATCTAGTTCTGGACTCCTCCACTCCAGGGGCAGACAAGAAAACAAATTTGTAGCCATACTCAGATCAGCTATGATGGTGGAGCAAGTTCAATGGGCTGAATGGCCCACTCCTGTTCCTATTCCTTATAATCTTACGAATTTACAATCTGGCCAAATGTCTCATGTTACAACCTTTGAAAGAGTCATTTGTGGAATGCATCTAATATTACAAAGTAAATGTAAACTTCACAAAAGATGTGTCTGACATAGTTTCTTTCCATGCCAGACTTGAAAGAGTTAAAGAGCAGCACTAACTTTGAGTTGTGAATAAATGAGAAACGAACTTCCTATCATGGTTCAGTTTTATCTGTGTTCATCGACAGCTGGTGGTTTATTGTTTTGTACACAAAGGATCACTTCAGAATCCAGCCAAGTAGAAACACAGGCCCCAGAGTCTTCAGGTCAGCTATTCACCTCCTTTAGTCAGACACACTGTGAGATGCTGTACAAATCTGGCTTTGTCCTCTCAGGAAATGAAATGATTTTTATTTTCAACCTGTCCTGAAGGTTCTAATTTCAATTTATCTTTGGGACGTGGCTTAAGTTAAGCGCCAGGAATTTACTGCCGATCTCTAGTGGCCCAGAGGGCATTTAGAATCAACATATAGTGGAGCAGACCAGATAGGATAGAGATGGCAGCTTCCCTTTTGATGAACTGATTGTGTTTCAACAACAGTGCAGCAGTTTTACTGTGTTAGTTTGCTGCATCACTTGGTCAGGAACATAACGAGAGACAAAAAAAAACTGCAGGTAGTGGAATCCTAAGTAGACAGGCAGGTGGCGGGAAGAACACAGCAAGCCAGACAGCATCTGGAGGTGGAGAAGTCGACGTTTCGAGTTTAACCCTTCTTCAGAAATTCTCCATCTTCTGATGCTGTTGAGAGCGTGGTGCTGGAAAATCACAGCAGGTCTTCTGATGCTGCCTGGCTTGCTGTGTTCTTCCAGCCTCCTGCTTGTTTACTCCAGTAACATAACCAGCAGGCTACCATATACTGATATGCTATAATAGAATCTTCAAAGCAATGAATTCTCCACAAGCACTTCACAGGACCATTGAACAAAGTACGACACCAAGGCATTTAAACGGTTTTAGGCTAAACAAGCAAAATTATAGACAAAGGGATAGACTTTAAGAAGTGTCTTAAAGTATGGAATGAGGGAAGGAGTGGGAGAAGAAATGGAGGAGCACATTACTGCAGGATGCTGGAATCTGTAATGAAAACTATAAATGCTGGATATCACAGGTCAGGCAGAACCGAGGAGAGAGAGCAAGCTAACATTGAGTCTAGATGACTCAGTAGAGATGAAGAGCCATCTAGACTGGAAATGTTAACCTGTTCTCTCACCATGGATGGTGACTGACCTGCTGTGATTTCCAGGAAGTTTTATGTTTTCAGGGGAGAGATGTAGGTTTGGTAGGGGCTGAGGTTTGGGAGTAGGGGGCTGGGGTTGGAGGGAGTAGGGTGTTGGAGTTTGTTTGGGGGGGGAGGGGGGTGATACTTCCAGAGTTTGGCACCTGGCCATCAATTGAAATCCTAGCCATCAAGTACCAATTAAAATCACAATAGACGCTCACCAGGCCAGAATGAGATGAGTACAGATACCTCAGAGAGTTGTGCGGCTGGGGAAGATCGTAGAGACAGGGAGTGGCCAGGTCATGGAGGAATTTGAAATCAAAGAGCAGAATTTTAACGTCAAAAATGCTGCTTGCCTATTTCTGATTGTATCAGTCACCCTTGATACCTCACCGAAATATCCATGATTGGCATACAAACTTCAATGGGGAATGATCTTGACTCTTTTAATCACAAGAGGTAGCAGAGCTGAAACTTACATCTATTTACGGAGATTTCCAGTAAGGTGATGATCCAACAACACAGCACACCTGGACAACTTTCCCTCCAGAGCCCAGGGACTCTGAGCTCCATAGTAGCCCTTCTGCCATTATCAGAGCTATAAACGTGCATGTCAGCACAGGCCAGGTTTGAAGTAGGAAACTTGCTAAATAATACTGCTTTGAATTACAGGAGTAGAACCACAGGGCCCTGGTTCAAAGCAGAGATGTTTAAAACTTGATCAGAGAATGTTGAGTTAATTTCCAGGCAGAGAATGAAGGCAAGACTCCTGGAATTATTTAAGAAACAATTGAGGTCTACACTCTTATGGAGGTGGTAGCCGGGGACATCAAATGGGCAGAATGGCCTTCCTCATTCAGAGTTATCTTGTGATTTGTGTAACTCTATTACAGATTGTGTTAATCTATCCAGGGTTTTCATTTTAACTCAGTTTTACTCAACAGAAATCAGTTGACATGCAAATAAAAATGAACAGTTTACTGACTCACTTACATCCAAATCCCAAATCCAAAGAAGGATTCCTTCTGTACAGAATCCCTTTGTGCCCATTTCAGTTACCTGGAAGTAAAACTTACCTAGTCCCACTTGCCTTGCTTTTGCTCATGGCCTTGCTAAAATGTTTTCATTTCAGGTATGTGTCCAATTCTATTCTGCCTCCATTATACACTCAGACACTGCATTCTAGATCCTAACCTTGTGCTGTGAAAAAATAATTTGTTCATAATGCCCTTGCTTCCCTTTGGCAATCACCATGAATCAGTGTCTCAATCTTGCCACTAACAGGAACAGTTTCTCCCTCTCTACTTTGTTCCGACTCCTCATGCTTTTGAAAATGTCCATCAAATCTCCTCTCCATATTCTCTACTCCAATAAGAGCAGCCCCAGCTTCTCTCTCCTATTTCCTGTGGCCAGATTTCCTCACCCCTCCTGTCACAGGACCTACAGTAGCAGGGACCAATGATGGTGAAGGGCTTTGAACAAGGGTACTGAGCTGTTTGCCAGGTCCTCCACCAGCAGGTGACGATGAAGAGGGAGGGGAGGTATCTGGAGAAGGCTAATGAGGGCAAGCAGATAGACATTCCAGTAGTGGAGTGGTAATATTCCAACCTCAGAGCTAGGAGGCCTGCCTCTGAGTCCTACTTGTGCCAATGGTGTAAAATAATGTCTGTCAATAAGTTGGTTACAAAATATTTAACTGTCAAACTAGGAACAGAAAGAGAGGCAGAAAAAAAGATTCAAAAGAGTGAGGGATAAAAAACATTCCTCAGATCAGTCTAATCTATAGGTATTATTCCATGTACAAAATGTAAATGGTTCCACGTTTGTCTTTTAATTCCATTCCTCTTTGTAATAACTTGATGAAAGTGGACTAAATAATCCCTGCTTCATGTCTTTGCACCTTCAAATGTTACATTGTTATGTGGTGGTAGTTTAACAGTGTCTGAGTGGGCAAGCCACTGTGGTTCTCCTGCCAGACTCAAGTCAGTCTGTCTTTGAGCTAAAGCCATAAGCAGCCCTTTAAAGTAGATATAGAACTCCCCCAGTAAGGTAGTGACAGCATCAATGCACTTCCTGGCCTCACACAGAAAGTCAGAGCCTCCCTTACCCTCCCTTGAGGCATTGTCCACTTACCTCACCCATCCACAACTTACTAACAGGTCTTACTTTGGTTGGCACCTCTAGCTACATGGGACATCCCCTTTTTCTGTCCTTTCCCATGCACCAGCCCTTCCTCCAAAGCTGGTGTCTGGCTGATGGGATATAGATGGGAGCTAAAATCTAGTGGATTGGACAACCAGTGATTGTGCTAAGCCCTGTACAATCATAGAATCATTGCATCCCTACAGTGTGGAAGCAAGCCATTGAAGTCCACACCAACCCTCAAAAGAGCATCCCACCCAGACCTAGTGCCTTAAGACAATTATGATATGTAATAACCCCCAGTTTCTTCATCACTGACATGAGAAATTTGTTTTAATTCAAGCCCTTTTAGAAAAAACTGTGCAATAACCATAAATCTGAATTCTGTTACATGACTCTCAAAATATTTGCCTTAGGGCAGCATCATGGCTCAGTGGTTAGCACTGTCACTTCACAGTGCTAGGAACTTGGATTTGATTCCAACCTCAGGTGACGGTCTGTGTGAAGTTTGCACATTCTCCCTGTGTCTGCATGGATTTTCTCCGGGTGCTCTGATTTCCTCCCAAAGTCCAAAAACGTGCAGGCTCGGTGGATTGGCTGTGCTAAATTGCCTGCAGTGTCCAGGGATGTGTAGGCTTGGTGGATTAGTTATGGAAAATGTAGGGGGTTGGGTCTGGGTGGGATGCTCTTCGGTGAGTCAATGGGACGAATGGCCTGTTTCCACACTGTAGGGATTCTATGATACATTACAATGTGAATTAAGTATCAGATTCACTGACTGCCCCACCATAAAAATAGGGATTTTATTTTTCCAAGCCACAAGAGGGAGTCTCACTATTACAACCTTTATAAATATCACTATTATTTATTCTTCATCAATTCTGTGTGTGCTTTATATTTTTGGTCTCCTCTGTGCTGATGGTATAAGGAGCTGTTGGGGATAACTTGCTAATTCTGACAGTTTGAAGGATTTAAATTAGCAGCAAATGATTCCTTTGTCTGTCTTTGGGCTCAAAGGTTCCACCAAACTAATTTCCCTTCATATATCATCAGTATTCATTGTGAACACAATAGTATTGAACAAACACAAATCATCAACACTTGAGGAAAATCAAAGAAAGGAAACAGAGTGGAAGTTAATTGTAAGCTGTTTTTCTACTGACACCTTGGGGATATCTAAATGTTACTGCCATAAAACAGGATTTATCAAATCAGATACCTATTATAAACCCCTCCTGAGTTTCCTTCTTATTGATTTCAATCTTACACCGAGCAAGTGGTCTTTCTAGGAACAGGCTCCCTCAGAAGCAATTACTATTGATCTATTTAAATACAAATTAGATTAGCTTCTTTCAGAATCTAAGATTTTGGGATGGAATCTATCAAATAAGGGAAAGTTCTGGTGGTGCATTGGGTACTGATGATATCTCTGAGTTAAAAGCTACAGGTTTGAGTCTCCCTCCAGGACTTGATGATCACAGAAGGTACGTACAAACATAGCCAAACAGATTGAGTAGCGACCTGGAAATCCTTCCAAAACATGCCAATGGAAGGTGTAAGAGTAGGAGAGGGCCCTAGTCAGCTATGATTAGGTAGTCAGGTGCTGGTGTCGGACTGGGGTGTACAAAGTTAAGAATCACAGAATACCAGTTTATTTGGAAGCACTAGCTTTCAGAGCGCTGCTACAACTGAAACCAACATGCTCACTCGAAAAGATGACAGACTTAACAAACAATCCAGGTCTTTTTCAATACATAATTTCAGTGACATCACACTGTAAACTTTTGCTATAAATTCTGTGTCCTACGACCACCTGATGAAGGAGCAGCCCTCCAAAAGCTAGTGCTTCCAAATAAACCTGGTGTTGTGTGATTTTTAACCTGGTCAGCTAGATTTGATTGGGAGTGGCACTCCTCAAACTCTTGTTTCAGGCCAGTGACTGTTTCCAGGACAAACTACAGAAAGCAGATATAATTATCTGCCTCATATGTCTCTGGGTGTGGAAAGTATGAGGCATTTGCGAGTGGAGGGAGTGCAGATAATTTTGGGCTGATCATGCAATCTCAGTATCCCACTCCCACTTTCCCTCCATATCCCTTGATTCCTTGAGCCACAAGAGCCACTCCCTCTTGAAAATATCTAATGAACTATCCCCAACAGCTTCCTCTGGGAGAGAATTCCACAGGTTCATGACTCTCTGAGTGAAAAAATTCTTCCTCATGTCAGTCATAAAGGCTTACATTTTATTCTTAAGCTGTGACCCTCTAGTTCTGGACTTCCCTGACATCAGGAACATTCTTCCCGCATCTAGCCTGTCCAGTCCCATCAGGATTTTATATGTTTCTATGAGATAGCCCTATCTCTTCTAAATTCCAGTGAGTACAAGCCCAGTTGATCCAGTCTTTCCCCATATGTCAGTCCCGCCATCTTGGGAATCAGTCTCGTAAACTTTTGCTGGACTCCCTCAACAGCAAGAACATCCTTCCACAGACTAGGAGACCAAAGCTGCGTACAATACTCAAAGTATGGCCTCACCAAGGCCCTGTATAACTGCAACTAGACATCCCTATGCCTACACTCAAATCCTCTCATTATGAGAGCCAGCATGCCATTAGTTAGAAGTGTAGTTAGTCTTTTTTCTTTCCAGTCATTCCTATATAACATTGTCATAAATGTTTAAATTACACTCCCCACTGCATCCGCCCCATTTTATTTCGGAATCAGTTCCCACTATGTACACTGCTGCATCCAGCTCGGTTAAACTGTCAGAGGTTCATAGATTGCTGAGATCTGGTTGCTATTCAGATGCGGGGTCTTCATTTAGCAGCTGAGATCCAAGTCATGGGTACTATTCTCACAGAATTTGCATTAAAGGTGTTAATATTTTTGATGTAGCATTGCTGGCAAGGCTGCCTCATCACTTATATTCATCATTTCCTCTGCGGGAGCTGAGCAAAGGTGTGAGTCAGAAAGGGAATAGTCTCGTGCCGACAAAGGAATTCTATCATGATTCTGATCAGTGAGTAGGTAACTCGAGGGCATAACTATAGGAACTCTGCCAAAAAGAAGGAAGGGAGAGGTAGGAGAACTTTTGTTTTCCACATTGGTTGCTATGATATGGAATGCCTGAATACAAACTACAAGGGAAGCAGATTCCTTATTTTGTTATAGAACAGGGAGCTCCTGATTCCTTGGCTCCATCACCCACAGCTTCAATTGCCTCGGCATTAGGCTCATTACACCCTACACCTTCCATGACCCCTCCACTCCTAAGCTGCTCTACCTCCCTATCTCACTCTCTCCTCCTGAAGTGCTGCTTAAAGCCTCCCTCATTGGTGACATGTGCAAACATCTCCTTACATGGCTCAGTGTTACATAGCTGGTTCTATAAAGCAGCTTGGGATGTTTCAAGATGATAAAGGTGCTATATAAATGCGTTGACAAGTTAGAAGAATTCAGACGAACATATGGAAAGAGCAGAGGGCAACCGAAGCTGAGAGGGACAAAAGGGCTTTTTTTTGTGGTATAAAGCTCCAAGACTTTGCAATAGGTTAGCACCCTGCCCATGTAGAGTGGGCACATAAGGACCCAATATGAAGGGCAATATGCACATTCGCCTGGAAGAGCATTGCCTTCCTATTTGGCAAACGTTCCTGTCGAGGCAACTTAGGGTGTAAAGAGGTGTAAGCCACACTGACCAGCTAAACGAAGGCCTAATGTCTGCTTGAGGCTTCCTTTTCTAAATACTTCAGCAATTAACTGCAGAAAGCCTCCACCTCACCTTGGTTATTCATCATAGAGCACAGAAACAGGCCCTTCAGCCCATCATTGTCTATGCTGAGTAATAAATACCAAACTACACGAATCCCATGTACCAGCATTTGGTCCATAGCCTGCTCATCCAGATGTTTCTTAAATGTTGCAAGTGTATCTGCCTACACCACCCTCTCAGGCAACATATTCCATTTTCTACCAACCTCTGAGTGAAATAATTCTTTCTCAGATCTCCTCTAAACCGTTTGCTCCTCACTTATACAATCTGACCTGGTACTTGTCTACCATGAGGAAGAGTTTCTCATGATCTATTCTGTCTTTGCCTCTCATTATTTTGTATAACTCAATCAGATCCTCCTCAATCTCTTCTGCTCCAAGGAAAGTCATCTAAGCCAGTCCAGTCCCTCTTTCTAACTGAGCCTTCTCTTCCCAGGCAACATCTTGGTGAATCTCCTCTGCACCCTCTCCAATGCAATCACATCCTTCTCATAGTGTAGTAATCAGAACTGCGCACAGAGTTCCACCTGTGGCCTACTTTACAAAGTTGTGACAAGAACTTGCTTCTATATTCAATGTCCCAGTTAATTAAGACAAGTAGCCAGTCTGCCTTCTGACCTGTCTGTTCGTGCTGACACCTTCAGGGATTAAAGACTTGTACACTAACGTCCCTTTGTTTCTCAGCATTCTGTAGGGACCTATCATTCATTCTGTGTATCCTCCCCTTATCAGACCTCCCAAAATACATCAGCTCGCATTTGTCTGGATTAAACTCCATTGGCCATTGCTCTGTTCAGTTTACCAGTTGATCAATATCGGACTGTAGCCTGAGACCATCCTCCTCACTGTCTTCAACAACACCAATTTTCATGTCATATTATTCTCAGCTAGGATAGCCTAGCCAATGGGGCTCAAATGTGATCATAGGGGACTGCTTTTCAAAAAACAAATGTTTAACATTTTACCATCTGACTGGTGAGGATTAGGAGAGCTCTTCACAGGTTGACAGTAAAATCACAAGCCATTTCACTGCCATATTCCCCATCCAACTTTTCTCCCTTCCTGGACTCTGTCCGGCATCTAGGTTGATGTTTAAGTTACCAGATCTTTGGTGCTCCCAGGACGGCTGGGCTACCTCTCTGGCCTTGACTGGTACCCATGCTTGACTGTCAATAAACATATAATGCCAGCAAGCAATTCAGGGTAAAAACTGAACAAACTGTGGATGCTAGAAATCAGAACCAAGGACAGAAATTGCTGGAAAACCTCAGTCGGCCTGGCAGCATCTGTGGAGAGAATTTTTAAGATATTAGGGGAAAGGTATAGAGGAGACGTCAGAGGTAGGTTCTTTACGCAGAGAGTTGTGAATGCATGGAATGCGTTGCCATGGTGGTGGAAGCAGTCATTAGGGACATTTAAGTGACTGCTGGACAGGCACATGGAGAGCAGTGAGTTGAGGGGTGCGTAGGTTAAATTATTATATTTTACATGAGGATTAAACCTCGGCACAACATCGTGGGCCAAAGGGCCTGTTCTGTGCTGTACTTTTCTATGTTCTATGTTCTAAATCAAAGTTAACATTTCGGGTCCATTGACTCTTCCTCAAAACTAATGATGGCCATGAAAATGTTGGCTTTTAATGCAGAGGTTAGGGTGGGGGAGGGGTTAAAAGTAAATGATAGGTGGAGAAAGAGGCCATAGAGACAGAAGAACAGTTGGACAGACAAAGGAGTGGATAACGATCTGGCTGGGAGGGTGAATAGTCGGTAATGGAGAGCGATAGTGGCTAACGACGGGTTATGTGGTAACAAGGTGGTCTAGTCACCCACCTTAGTAGTTATCTGAAACTCCATTGGAATCATGATCTGACTTGGGCACTATGTCACTTCTGTAAGCCTGAATCACAGAAACACAAATGCAGAAGGAGGCCATTCAGCCCATCATGCCTGGAAGCATCATGCATGATGCATGAATCATCCTGCATGGCCATGGATTCTTACAGTGACAGGAGCATTTTAAAAAATTCATTCACAAGATGAGAGCTTCACGGAGTTAGGCCAAGATTGAGCACCCATCGCTGACTGCCCCCTGTGAATGAGATAGTGAATTATCTCACTTCACTCCCCTTGATTCAAAACACTTTCACGCAAACAAGCTGATAATTCACTTGTGTAAGTGCTAAACTCCCACTTTGTGTGCTATTTATGTCACCATTAGTAAATAATTCACTGTTTTTAGCACGAGAACAACTCCCAAGTTTTTGCAACCAAGGTGTAAATGAGTGATCCAAGAGGTTCAATCTGAAAAGGGCTGAGAGCTTGAGAAAGCAGAGTGGAAGAAAGAGAGAGCATTTTAATTCTGGGTCTGCACACACTGAGAGAACAAGTCAATGAAAGAAGAGAGCACTTCAATCCAAATCCAAATTAAAGTGGCCCGTTTTAGGAGCTGAAGATTCAAATGATGTGTCATCAAATCTTCAGCTGCATTTTCAGACATTGACTTCCTGCTGTGGAATGAATTGTCAGAGGAAGTGATGGATGCAGGTGTAGTTACAACATTTAAAAGACATTTGGACATGAATAGACTCATATACTCAGAGAGATAGACAGCACAGAAACAGACCCTTTGGTCCAACTCGTCCATGCCAACCAGGAATCCTAAATGAGTCTAGTCCCATTTGTCAGCATTTGGCCCATATCCCTCTAAACCCTTCCTATTCATATACCCATCCAGATGCCTTTTAAATGCTGTAATTGTAAAAGTCTCCACCATTTCCTCTGGCAGCTCATTTCACACATGCACCACCCTCTGTATGAAAGAGTTGCCCCTTAGGTCCCTCTTATATCTTTCTTCTCTCACCCTAAACCTTTGCCCTCTAGCTCTGGACTCCTCCAACCCTGCGAAAATACCATGACTATTTACCCAATCCATGCCCCTCATGATTTTATTGGTCTCGATAGGAAAAACTTCGAGGGATGTGGGCCAAATGTAGGCAAATGGAACTAGTTTAATTTAGGATTTCTGGTTGGCATGGACTGTGTGGACTGAAGGATCTGTTTCCATGCTGATGACTCCATGACTCTATGACCACTTCAGTCAAACTCCTATGTAAACTGTGAAAAACTCTAAGTTGCCGCAGTGTATTTGAGCCAAGTTAATCAGATAAGATTGCCTGATATGACATGCTTTCAAGATTCCTTGGCCTATTGAGATTGCCTCTCCAGGAGAGAAATAAAACAAGACTAAATAAATGGTTGAAGCACAAACCAAGTATTGTTAAGGATTCATGTGCTTTCTTATGTGTAAGTCATTGATGCCAATGGAATGAGCAAGTTGAACAAAGGGCCAATTCTAGTTGGCACGATCACAAGGAGGCAAGCCTACTCAAGTTCGAGTAGGTAGGTTTATATGGTCATAGAGTCATAGTGATGTACAGCATGGAAGTAGACCTTTCGGTCTAACTCGTCCATGCTGACCAGGTATCCTAACCTAATGTAGTCCCATTTGCCAGCACTTGGCCCTTATCTATCTAAACCTTTCGTATTCATATCCCCATCCAGATGCCTTTTAAATGTTGTAATTGTACCAGCCTCCATTACTTCCTCTGGCAGCTCATTCCATACATGCACCACCCTCCGCGTGAAAACATTACCCCTTAGATCCCTTTTAAATCTTTCCCCTCTCACCCTAAACCTATGCCCTCTAGTTCTAGACTCCACCACCTCAGGGAAAAGACCTTGTCTATTTACCCTATCCATGCCCCTCATGATTTTATAAACTACTATAAGGTCACCCCTCAGCCTCCAACACTCCAGGGAAAATAGCCCCAGACAATTCAGCCTCTCCCTGTAACTCAAACCCTCCAACCCTGGCAACATCCTTGTAATTATCTTCCACAATCTTTCAAGTTTCACAACATCCTTCCTATAGGAGGGAGACCAAACTTGTACACAATCAATGCAACTTCCAGCTCCGTTCCTATTTGAAATTGTGTTTAGCCCTCACTGACGTTTGTGTGTGAAAGCAACATTACAGGTAACTGTAATAAAGACCAAATGCAGCCCTGTCACAAGATAATTGTCCATAGTAAAAATTAAACCAAATGAAAGATCAATGCAATGTCCTTTGAGTCAGACTGTACTAACTTGGCAATATTGTTTAATCCTTTATTTTTGAAGTCCGTGTTTACCTCACAGTGACTAAACATACAAGTACCAACTCTACTAACATCCACATTTCACTTTCAATGCCAATTTTACCTGACTTTGTTGACAGTTTATAATGGGTCTACTTTGATGTCCTACACAGGAGAACATGGTGGCTCATGAAGCTGGACTATTTGCCACACCCACCACCTTGGTTCCGTCCACCAATTAATCCTACCCCTCTCATCATGGTTAACTCATCCACAGGACCAGAAACCTGCAGAAACTGGAAATGTTTATCAGCTAGAGTAGGCAGTGACTGCACTGTGAACAGACAAGGTAACATTCTGTATGTGGGAGCTTCAAATGCTAGTTTGTTGGTTCTATGTAGACAATGTTTACTTGTCCATTGCTTCGACTATTTTCTTGGCTGTCAATTTAGATGCACTTTCATCCTGTTGATGATTTGTGGTTTATTATATGTTAATCTGTGTAATATATACCACAAAGAGTAGGGTTCTTCTTGAGGCAGGTATCCTGAAGTTTATTTCTAAAACTAACTGTAACATTGAAGGCTTACACACATGGTCTTTGCTCACTGATGTTACTAAACATTGTATACATACATCTGACTGACCCCATTCTATAGAGAGATTAGGGATCTTTATACCGGAATGTCATGATGTAACGTAACCATCTTGAAGGTGTAAGCCTATCTGGTCTAAAACGTGTGCCATAATACGACACATCATATACTGTCTTCTGCACTGTTTCAAAGAATCCATCCTTCTCTAAGATCCAGTTTTTAAATTGACATGATATTAATGAGGTGTGTCTCAGAAGGCTGAATGTATTTCATCCAAACTACAGGTACCCCAGTGTCTAGAATGATCTGTGAAATTTACACTGTCGAAGAACAAACAGTTCAATATAATGTCCTTTGAGTCAGACTATACTAATTTGGCGATATTGTTTAACCTTTTATTTTTGAAGTCTGTGTTTGCTTCACAATGACTAAACATACAAGTACCAACTCTACTAACCTCCACATTTTGCTTTCAATGCCAACATTTCTGACTTTGTTGACAGTTTATAAGGCTGCATGCAGTCCATTGTTTCTTCCAGCTTTTAGTACCTGTAACCAAGGACAGATTTCACCTCACTCATTATAATTTGTTGACTATCTTGATTAGATCTAACAAACTCCATACCCTCACCCTAATTTCCTCACACTGGGTTTGAGACCATCTTGTAACTTGAGTATTGAGCTTCCAAATCCAAGATTTTTAAAAAAAAGATTCTTTGGCTCTGGGCATATTTAGAAATTGAAATTGGTGTTTGCTGCACTGAACTCCTCTGAAAATACTTGTAGAGTATGCAATGGACTCTCCACATCTAATCTGGTTAGACGGCTAGTCCCTTAAATCAGGCGTTAAACTTAAAATTCACATATTGAAGTGTCCTAATATCTGCTGAAGAGCCACTCACTGAAAATAGTCATTAGTGAAGTCAGCTGGCTTTGGGTCTTCAACAGGTAGGATTCTTTAGTGTAACCCCCCGCCCCCCCAGTTGTTAACATAAAGCACTTAAAGAATCGGAAAATGGTTGCAGCGCAGAAAGGCGTTATTCAGCCTGTTGTGTTTGTACTAGCTCTCAATTCTGCTAGTCTGCTGCCCTTTCATGGTAGCTCTGCATTTTTTTTTCTTCACATAATTACCAACTCTCCTTTGAAATCTATAACTGAGTCTGTCTCCACCACACTCTCAGAAAGGAATATTCCAGATCCTAACCTACTTTTGGTTTTATTGCCATTCAGTTTGAATCAATGTCCTCAGGTTCTCAACCTTTTACATATCTTTCTCCCAAATGACTCTGTCAAAACTAATAGTTTATCTTGGAGAGCTTGAGCAAATCCTCGCTCAACATGCTGTTTCCAAAGGACATTAACTCCATCTCTTCCAATCTATCCGGGTAACCGCAGTGGTCAGTTCGCTAACAGGCCAGGATGTGCATTTTAACTGTCATTGGAGAAAAGTGCATAGCAGTGATAATGTGCACATGCATTTACAAGAACTTAAAGGAGAGCTGCTACTGGCTAAGACAGGCAGTCCCACATTAAACCCTTGGCTTGACTAGCTTCCAGCACCAGAAGATCACACTGAGCAATGTTGATGAAGCCTGGTGTCCAATTTCCATACAATCCTCCAACTTCTGAATTCAGTTCAGCGATCATTGCACAGAGCAAAAAAAACCTAACCCTTACTGTCCATCTCCAGAAATCTTAAACATTGGTCAATATCCACTTCAATTCCCAAGTAATTAAACAGTGAATTTCTTATTAATCTCAAGCACTAATCTTAAATTTTTATTGCTTTAAACTAGTGTCACAACTTTCATTTGGAATCTTCTCAGTGGAACCCTGGAAGCCAACTTGCTTCAAGATGCACTGCAGAAATTCACCAAAGATCTTCAGATAGCACCTTCCAAACCCATGACCACTTCCATCGCGAAGGACAAGGGTAGCAAATATATGGTAAAAACAAGGGCAGCAGATGCTGGAAACCAGAGTCTAGATTAGAGTGGGCCTGCTCCTCGGATGCTGCCTGACCTACTGTGCTTTTCCAGCACCACTCTAATCTAGCAGATATATGGGAACATCATCACTTTCAAGTTCCCCTCGAAACTACTCACCATCCTGACTTGGAAATATATCTCCATTCCTTCAGTGTCACAGGGTCGAAATCCTGGAATTCCTTCCCTAAGGGCATTGTGGTTCAACCCACAGCAGGTGGACTGCAACAGTTCAAGAAGGCAGCTCACCACCACCTTCTCACGGGCAACAAGGGATGGATTATAAATGCTGGCCCAGCCAGCGATGTCCATATCCCACAAATGAAACGCCCCCCCCTCCCCGTATATCATAGGAATAATTACTTATTAAGTGTACTTGAACCTTCTTCTGCTAAAGTGTGTTATGGACCAGACCAGACATCCCTCAAAATATAGTAAATAGGTAGTCTAGACCCTTACTATAATATTTATATAAAGGCAAGTGTAAGGTATTCTGTTCCAGATGTAATTCAATTAGTCCTCCGCTAGACTTTAAGCAAAACACACTTTATTCTTATGATACAGTGAAAATACAAAATAAAGAAGAATTATTGGAACCTTAATCCTACTGAAATACTTAACAAGAAATTGTATTATTTAACCATGAATCATCAACCCTTCCAATTTAGGCAGCATTCCATAAACACACCTTTTGGCAAAATATGCAAGTCAGCAAAACAGCCATGATTCTCACATGCCGTCTCTCTTCAGTCCAGAAGAAAGAAACAGTCTACCCCCTTTGGTTTTTAAAAGGAAGCCTCTCTGCCTAAGACTTCACCCCGGCAGAAAGTTTTTAACTCAGCCTCAACAGAAACCTTCTCACGAACCAAAAGCAAAGCTAAAGACCTTCCTGGGTCTGTCCTGACCCCGCCCACACATGCTTCTTTTGTTTAATTTTATAAACAACACCCAGGGATAGCTCCAGGCTGTTCACTAACTGCCTGCCTGAAGTAGAATCCCAGCACTGCCATGGCAACACCTCTTTGCAAGGGATACAGGACAGAACACATCTCTCTTAAAGGCACAGTACCATCACAAAGGTCGCTCAGCATTGCTATTACCCAAAGGGAAGCTAACAGTCAATTATATTTTTGGGGGCTGGAGTCTCATGTAGGCCAGACAGGTAAGGATTATAGATTCCATTCCTGAAAGGACACTAGTGAACCAGGTGAGTTTTTATGACAATCTGCAGTGGTTACATTGTCACCCATTAGACTAGCTTTTAATTCACTTTAAGTGAATTTCTTTGTTAGTGAATTCAAATGTCATCATCTGCCATGGCATTCGACTGATATTGAACTAATGACACAAGAAAGGTTTGGAAGGGTTGAGGAACACTTCCTAGATTGACTGCCTTGGGAACGTGGACCTGCATAAATCACAAATGTACTGAGAAAAGTTCCTAAATTATTGTAGAGATCCTACAGAGGCAAGGAACAGCCTGGCAGTGACAGGAAGCATGTATCAATATATACTTTGAACCACTGTGAATGTTGACTTTTTCAGTAGATTGATGGTCAAATTCCTGAGCCAACTTGATTGTTCAATTTGATTGCTCCATTAACTAATGCAATAAGTTAAGTAAGCAATTGCTCCTGTACAGTATACAGTTTTCTCAGCAATACTGAACTAATGCAGTTATTTCAAGACCTGAACTATGTGTTATCTTTGAAGGCTACATTGATCCTTTCCTTAAAGCAGCCTTCCTTTGAAGATTTCACTTTTGAATGTATTCTTTCACTGATCAATTCTGTTTGCACACATTATTGGAGAACAGCACTTTCTGCAAATTATCTCAGATTTATCTTTTTCTTTCCTAATCATTGGCAATTATCTTGAAATTAAAGTCCTGATGAAACTGCATCATGTTCACTAAAAGGAAAACACCAGAACAGTTAGAAGCAAAGAACTGCAGATCTGAAACAAACAAAACCAAAACAGAAATTGCAGGAGAAACTCATCAGATCTGGCAGCATCTGTGGAGAGAGAAAAACAGTGTTAATGTTTCAGGTCTAGTGACTCTTCTTCAGTATTCTTCCCTGAAGAAGGATCACTGAACCAAAAACGTTATCTCTGTTTCTCTGCACATGTGCTGCCAGACTTGCTGAGTTTCTGCAGCACTTTTGTTCTTGCTTGTATGAAAATAGTTATGATGCGCCTGCTTGAGTAAAATAATTGGATGACAAATGGAAATGACAATGTTGGGTGTGAAATTACATGTCAGTTTAATATAGTTTGCACTTTGGAGGACAGAGTTGCTGTCAAAAGCATAAGTTCAGAGCCAGAAAGAAGATGGATAAGTACCTCATTTTGATTGTGTATGTTTAGTCATAGAGTCATAGGGACATACAGCACGGGATTAGACCCTTCGGTCCAACCTGTCTATGTGGACCAGATATCCAAAATTAATCTATTTCCATTTGCCAACATTTGGCTCAAATCCCCCTAAACCCTTCCTATTCATGTGCCTATCCAGATACCTTTTAAATGTTGCAGTTGTACCAGCCTCTATCATTTTCTCTGGCAACTCACTCCATCGTCGAGAGTGCAGTGCTAGAAAAGCACAGCAGGTCAGGCAGTATCTGAGGAGCAGGAGAATCAACATTTTGGGCATAAGCGCCTGAGAAGAGGAACAATTCCAGTAAAGGGAAGTTTACCTTTGATACTTTGGCAGGATATTCCAAAATTCTTTTTGTAATGTGTTCCCAGTATTGGCAACTCAAAGCCCAAGTTTACTACCTAAAACTGCAAAAACTACCTAACCTCCTGAAAAAGTGGGGATCAAACATTTTAGCAGCTATTTTCCCACACAGATTCATTGCAGGCCATTTGAGGGCATTAACAATTAAACCGTTGTGAGTACGAAGTCACTTGTAGGTCAAAAGCAGGTAAGGTTTGCAGGTTCCCTTCACTGAAAAACGCTAGCAAGCAGTCAAAACTTTCCAACAATGGCCACGTTCATTTTAAGATTTGTTGAACTTAGGAACTTGCCATTGTGAACCTGCAAGCTCTGAGTTGGTGCTACCACAATTATTGCAGTGTCAGACATAGTACTCTAACTATAACCTCATTTCATCCCCAACTCCTTCTTTTTCACTCAATTCTCTCCTAAAATTCACTGAACCACTTAAATTGCTCCATTTTGCAATTTTCAATGTATTCTCTGTCTCTTAGGCCTTGAATGCTATGAGCTTCCCGAAGTCCACTTACAAAATATCCAATGTACATTTACATGCGCAAAATTAAATCATAGCTTTTAAAAGCAATTTGGCTCAGAACCTGGATTTGTGTACTGCAACCATTGTGTGATGCTATTCTATATTACTTTAGCAGATTGAGAGTGGTTTTATTTTAATTTGTTTACAGGATGTGGCCACCATTAGCTGGGCCAGTATTTATTGTCCACCCCCAGGGTCATATTAGATCTCCGATGAATTGGGGCATAAACCTGACAAAGTTGAAGTAAGCTTTTGTTTAATGGCATCTGTGCCCTGGAAGCAAAGAGAGCTGGAAATTGATGCCAAAAGAATCTTCAGAAAACGTTACAGCCAATGATCTGGAATACAGACTAAATGTAATAATTTACACAATGCAGGAGGGCAAGACAAAACGAAAATGTATACCCAATCTACTGCCACCAGTGTGGGCAATTCTATTTGTAGTGATGCATATTGCCACCTGTTTCAAATGCAATCAGTGTTTATTTCCCCTAGTTACCAATCATGTTGTGAGTATTGTTGTAACCATATGGCTAAAAGCTTGCCAGCCATTCACTCTGATTTTTGTCACTTGCCGTACAACCTGTAATCATACATAAGTGCTGCAGCTTTTCTCTTTCTGGATTTTGCGCAAAGCCAAATTGTTGGCTTTGTAAAAGTCTTGCTTCCTGATCGAGGGAAAGGCAAGTTCATCAATGCTGAAAATGTCCTCTGGTGCATATAAAATACATTGTAGATTATAGATCTCCACCCCATCGCTTCTGTTGATGTGAACTCCACATCTGCTTTGGACATGGGCCCACTTAAAAGACAGTAATGTGCGTTACTTAACATGCTGCGCTAGTTAGCCTCCATCTGCTCCCTGTATTTGATTTCTCCACTGCAGTTTGTTTCACTTCAGTCAGCAAGATACTTCTGAGTCACTTCGCTTGAACACATTTAAAGTGCTTTCAGTAGCTTATCATTGTCCTCTATGTACTGACCAATTCTGCAGGCCCCCACGCACAGAAAGGTAATTGCTGTTGTTGACCAGCTTGTGATGTTATTGTTTGCAAAGTGAAAGGATTATTTCAATGCTTGATCACTTTTGTCTCCACCTTGCTGTTTCGCACTAATGTGGGTGTTTTCCTGATGTGGGTTATGAGCTGATTAAAAGGCCAGAGAGTTTGCAACTCTCAAGGTGCTAACCCACAAGCAGTAAACAGCATTCCTTTTCCATAGCAACTGGTGATAATAGCATGCCTGTTTTGATGAGTGTGGCACTTGGACTCTGAAAAACGTCTCTGCTTTGCCGATTCAGAAAGTCTTCACCACCTTCAATCAGGGATGGTAATGTCTGGACAAATCCAGGTTAGGTGAGTGGAAGTTCCCTCTCCCACCTCTAGAGGTCTCTAGGTATTGCATTTTGTAAATAGGACAAAAAAACTACCAGAAAACACAGAAATAATTGTGTTCATAGAGCAATTTTCACAAACACCAGACATGTGAAAGCACTTTCCAGTCAATGAAGTACTTAGAAGTACATACATCCATATGAATTAGGGACAGGAGAAGGCCATTCAGCCCTTTGGACCGGCTCCACCATTCAATAAGATCATGGCTGATCAGTTTATTTTGAATCCCACATTCCCATCTATCCCCGGATAACCTTTGATTCCCTGCCTAACACAAAGCTTTCTACTCGCAGCATAAAAATATTTAACGACCCTGCTTTTATCTCCACTTGAGGCAGAGAGTTCCAAAGTCACACAACCCACTGAGAGATAAAAACTCTTCCCGTCTCTGTCCTAAAAGGATGCTCACGAATTTTGAAACAGTACCCCTAGCTCTGGACTCAACCACAAGAAGAAACACCCTTTCCATATCCACATTGAAAAACCATTCGCGATCTGATACAATTCAATCAACTCACACCTCACTCTTCTAAGCTCTGGGGAAAACAAGCCCAGTCTGTCCAATGTTTCCTCATCAGGCAACCCCCTCATTCTGGGAAACTTAGAAAACCTCTCGAGGTTAGTCACTGTTATAATGTAGGGAATGCAACAGATAATTTGTACTCAGTGATAATGATCAGATAGTCTGTTTTTCTAATATTGATTGAGCAGGGAACTGGGGATAACTGCCACAAAGCCAATAGTTATGTCAAGAACTTGACAACCCCTATTGTGTCAGTTGTTTTCTGTTTTGTAACCAACACAATGCTGACTCAATGTAGGAGCAAATTACTGCAGATGCTGTAATCCTACTGAAAACAAAAGATGCTGGAGATTACAGCGGAAGAGGCAGCATCCGTGGAGAGAGAGCAAGCTACCATTTCAAGTCTAAATGACTTTTCATCAGAGCTGAAGTGAAGTGTGGAGGACCAGTGTTTGTGCAATATGGGGAGGGGTGGAGAGGGTAGGGTGCTGGGAGAGAAAGGATGTTGATATTCTCACATTCCGATCACTTAGTCTGAACTAGATTAAATTAGACTCCCTACAGTGTGGAAACTGGCCCTTCGGCCCAACTAGTCCACACCTACGCTCCGAACAGTAACCCACCCAGACCCATTTCCCTACGTTTACCCCCGAGTAATGCACCTAAAACTATGGGCAATTTAGCATGGCCAATTCACCTGACCTGCACATCTTTTGGAATGCGGGAGGAAACCAGAGCACCCGGAGGAAACCCACACAGACACGGGGAGAATGTGTAAACTCCGCACAGACAGTCGCCCGAGGCAGGAGCTAACCACCGAGCTACCCGTGTTGTCCCTCATGCAAGAGTGGTTGTCAAGTTCTTAACATAACTATTGACTTTGTGGCAGTTATTCCCAGTTCCCTGGTCAATTAACATCTTTTCTCCCTTCACGTTCCACCTTCTCCCCACTCTGCACTACAGCATAAATACTGTTCCCTCCACACTGCACATCAGCTCTGATGAAGAGTCATCTAGACTCAAAACATTAGCTTGCTTTCTATCCATGAATGCTGCGTCTTCACTGTGATAGTCATAGAGTCGTGGAGATGTACATCATGGAAACAAACCCTTTGGTCCAACTCGTCCATTCTGATCAGATATCCTAACCTCATCCAGTCTCATTTGCCAGCACTTGGTCCATCTCCTGTCCAGCATTTGTTGTTTTTGGTTCAGTACTGACTCAAACCTGATCCAATCTCACTTTAGCAGACTGAAATTGGCCTGATGTGGCCCCCAGTGAAAGAAACACAACGAGAGCTGAATTCAGGTTTTTGGAGTTACTTCTCCTTTCTGATAGTAGCGAGAGAACCCATTTATTTAGCGCTGGAATATTATCGCACATGCATGTCAAGACATCCAGTGAAAGCAGAATTTGGCTGAAGTTTGTGACTGTGGAAGGAATGTATTGTCAGTGAACAAGTCATGTTGAAGGTGCCAACATGAATATGCATGCATTCATAACTGAACCCAACACGGAAATAAACCTGAGAATATTTTAGTCGCCAAATTATAAATTAAATGTCATGTACAAAGCAAACGGTTGTGTCTCTAAAACGAAGGCATGACTTAATTAAGGTGAACGATAGGTTGTTGGAGATTCCCCTCAGTTGAATTTAACTGACAGGACTGTACAACAAGGAGCAATTTTAAATCTGGTCCATAAAATTGTTCTTTTTTTAAAAAGCCTGTCCTTTCCTACCCATGAATTCTATATGTAGCTTATGTTTGTGTATTTGTAATGAGAAGTGCATCTTGTTGGTGGATTAATTCATCGTGTAATGATTGTGATTGTTCCTTAAACCAGTTACATGCTCCTTGAGTTTCAAGGAGCAGATGACAAAGTATAAATGAGTGACAAAGACAAATCATTTCAAATTCCTCCATGGCTCACCCTGTTCCTGAACCTCCTCCATGGCTCACCCTGTTCCTGAATCTCCTCCATGGCTCACCCTGTTCCTGAACCTCCTCCATGGCTCACCCTGTTCCTGAACCTCCTCCATGGCTTACCCTGTTCCTGAATCTCCTCCAGCTCTACAAACCTTCTGAATGCAACACTTCCCTAAGACATCCTTGCACATCGTCACTTTTAATGGCTCCACTACAAATACACAGCTCAGCAGGTCTGACAGTACCTGGAGAGAAGGAACACAGTTAATGTTTAAAGTCTAATATGACTCAATTTTGAAACAGTGTCATATTAAACTAACATTAATTCTGTTTCTCTCTTCGTAGATGCTGTCAGGCCAGTTGAACTGCTCCAGCATTTTTTCTTTTACTGCAGAATCTTCCTTCAGTGCCTGTGGTGCTTTGCTTTTGTGTGATGGCTCCACTATGGGCAAGGATGCTTTGGCTACTTAGCCTAAGATCTGGAATTCTTTGACAATTGCTTTTTCTTCCTTTAGGATGCTATTTAAAACTTACCTCCGTGGCTTCCTTGATGTCAAATTTGGATTCGATCATGCCCCTGTGATGCATCGTTTGCATTGCTGTTGTAGTTGTTCCTCACCTGAAATCAGGGATTACTCACTCTGCTCACTGGGAGACACATGAGTCTGGAGCTGATTAAAGTGAAAGGTTATGCATGTGTATGAAGACAGTATCAAGCCAAGTTTGACACCAATCTATATAAGACATCGTAACTGCCAAGACAGAAATCGATAGATTGTTGGGTAAGATGCCAAACATGTACACGTTGCAGCTGTACAAAACTTTGGTGTGACTGCACTTGGAGTATTGCGTGCAGTTCTGGTCACCACATTATAGGAAGGATGTGGAAGCTTTGGAAAGGGTTCAGAGGAGATTTACCAGGATGTTGCCTGTTATGGAGGGAAGGTCTTATGAGGAAAGACTGAGGGACTTGAGGCTGTTTTCGTTAGAGAGAAGAAGATTGAGAGGTGACTTAATTGACACAAATAAGATAATCAGAAGTTTAGATAGAGTGGACAATGAGAGCCTTTTTCCTTGTATGGTGATGGCTAGAATGAGAGGATATAGCTTTAAATTGAGGGAAGGTAGATATAGGACAGATATCAGAGGTAGTTTCTTTACTCAGAGAGTAGTAGGGGTGTGGCACACCCTGCCTGCAACAGCAGTAGACTTGGCAACTTTAAGGACATTTAAATGGTCATTGGATAGACATATGGATGAAAATGGATTAGTGTAGGAAAGATGGTCTTCAGATTGGCTCCATATGGTGACGCAACATCGAGGGCCGAAGGGCCTGTACTGCACTGTCATGTTCTATGTTCTATTGTTCCATTTTCTATGTTCTATGCTAGGAAATAAAGGCAAGTAAGTTGAATTGAGGTACAGATCAATCCCGATCAAACAAATCAAACCCATAACCTTGGCCACCTCGATGGACAAGGGTAGAAGATGCACAGCAGACACCATCACCTGCAAGTTCCTCTCCAATCCAGATAACATCCAAACTTAGAACAATATCACTTTCCTTCACTGTCCCTCGATCAAAATCCTGGAGCTCCTTCACTAACAGGAGTGTGGGTGTCCCTGCATCAGATGGACTACAGCTGCTAACGGCCACATTCTCCAGGGCAATTGGACGGCACTGTGGCTCAGTGGTTAGCACTGCTGCCTCACAGCGCCAGGGACCTGGGTTCGATTCCAACCTCGGGCAACTGTCTGTGTGGAGTTTGCACATTCTCCCCGTGTCTGCGTGGGTTTACTCCAGGTTCTCTTGTTTCCTCCCACAGTCCAAAGATGTGCAGGTTCGGTGAATTGGCCATGCTAAATTGCCCATAGTGTTCAGGGTAGGTGCATTGGTCAGGGGTAAGTGCTGAGTAATAGGGTAGGGGAATGGGTCTGAAAGAGTTACTCTTCATCAGGAATAAGGAATTAGCAATCTTGTGTAGCCATTTAATAACCTGCAGTCACAATTCTTGGCATTTCGCTAGATCAGTGAAACTTAGTCCCATTGATAGTCGGAAGAGTATTGAATTACTCTACAGAGGGTTGATGTGGGTTTATTGGGCCGAATGGCCTGTTTCCACGCTGTAGGGATTCTATGAACTTAGGATGAACAACAAATGCTGGACTGGCCCATGCCCACGTTCTGTGAAAGGACAAAACAAAATGGAATAGCAAGTCTGGTTGGATGGCCTAAATACACACGTAAATAACCCTTCTTTGGCTGAACCCAAAAAAACTGTTAAGTCTTTATACTTTTATTACCCACCACGTCCATGATGACTGCTTTCCCAACCAACCTCTTTCAGTCAAGCAGGAAGGTAAATGGATGTAGGTTTGCTCACTGAGCTGAGATGGGTACACCCTATCTACCACCCCTGAGAAAAGGAACAGGAAATGATGTCACAACAGGAAATAACATCACCAACACAAGGAAACCCAAACATATAAACAGAAAGCAGGAATTTTCAGCATTGCTTCGCATGAGGTCCACTGAAGATGTTACCTAGTAAGGTAACAAAATGTCTGGAAATGAACCTTTCAGCTCAGCATGCAAACCTACATCCAAACCTCAACCTGAGCTACAAATCTTCTCAAAACCTACTAGGAAGATAAATTGCTGTAGCTGTATGTGGAAGGCAGTGCACTGAAAAAGCTTTCCCTCTGAAATTCTGCATTCCCTGTGAGTCAGTCAGAGTGTATTGGAAACACAGCACCAATGCAGAAGCTGGGGCTTCATGTAAAATCCGTACAGCACTCTTCCGACCATCAATGGGACTAAGTTTCATTGATCTAGCGAAATGCCAAGAATTGTTGCAGGTTATTAAATGGCTACACAAGATTGCTAATTCCTTATTCCTGATGAAGAGCTTATGTCTGAAATGTCAATTCCTCTGCTCCTTGGATGCTGCCTGACCTGCTGTGCTTCTCCAGCACCACACTCTCTTGACACTAATTCCTCATAGAGTGATAGTCATAGAGCCGTACAGCATGGAAGCAGACCCTTCGGTCCAACTAGTCCATGCTGAACATAATCTCAAACTGAACTAGTCCCATCTGCCTGCTCCTGGCCCATATCCCTCCAAACCTTTCCTATTCAAGTACTTGTCTAAGTATCTTTTAAATATTGTAACTATGCCCACACCCACCACTTCCTCAGGAAGTACATGCTACACACAAACAACACTATGTAAAAAGAATTGCCCTTCATGTCTTTTTAAAACTTTTCTCCTCTCATCTTAAAAATATGCCTTGAAATCCTCTATGCCAATGAAAAGACACCTACCATTAACCCCATTTCTCTCCCCCCCCGCCACCACTTCATGGTTTTATAAACCTCTACAGATTCCTCAACTGAAAATAAACCATCTTTTCTGAATCACTCTATCTAAAAAAAAACAATTAATACTGCCACATTGGAAGTAATCCCATATCGCAAGTATATAAAACAATAGGGAAATTAGGTTCAAAGAACTAATTCCTATGAATCATAGAAATTCTACAGCGTGGAAACAGGCCATTTGGCTCAACAAGTCCACACCAACTGTCCGAAGACCATCCCATCCAGACCCATTCCCCAACCCTATTAGTTTTACATTTTCCCCAACTAATACGCCTAACCTACATATCCCTGAACACTATGGGCAATTTAACATGGCCAATTCACCTGACCTGCACATCTTTGGACTATGGAAGGAAACCGAAGCACCCGGAGGAAATCCATGCAGACACGGGGAGAATGTGCAAACTCCACACAGACAGTTGCCTGAGGCTGGAATTGAACCCGGGTCCCTGGCGCTGTGAGGCAGCAGTGCTACCCACTGAGCCACTGCATACTGTTTTCTAGCTTGAGGAGACCATTAAATATTCAGGAAATTCACCTTCAAAAGTGAAGCTTATAAAGATAACGAATAATGATTATCCACTAGCAATGAGAGTAGGTGGTTTGCCTTTTAACATGCGTGTTATCTGTTGGAGTCCAGAAAAATCTCTCATTGTTCCTGACAATCCAGCCAGTACTTGGTGAGGACGGAGAATGAAGGACACCAGTGTTTCTGGCTCATAATGTCATTACAACAGAAAAACAGGATCTGACAGCACACCTACCTTGAGGAAATACATTTCACATCAACAACTCAGCCAGTATTCCAGGAGAAATGTGGCATCCATCTGCACTACTGTGACAGCTGAACACAGCAAGGAAGAAGACATGTTTCATTCATGTAGAGCCTGTTTATGACCTCAGGATGTCCCGTCATATTGTCTAACCTGTTATGTTACTCAGTAATGTGAGCACTGCTAAAATGCTGCCAATGGAACAGTTATTTTGAGTGCAGTAAAATCCTGCAAATAGCAGCAAAATAAATGGAATGAGCTGCCAGCGGAAGTGGTTGAGGCGGGTACATTAACAACATTGAAAAGATACTTGGACAAATACATGGATAGGAAAGGTTTAGAAGGATATGGGCCAAGTGCAGGGAAATGGGGTCAGTGTGGATGGACAGTTTGGTCGGCATGCAACAGTTTAATCCAAAGGGCCTGTCTCCGTGTTGTAGGACTCTATGAGTCTATGAAATGATCATAATATCTGCTTTTTAATGACAATTGATTGAGAGCCAGACGTGGTCAGGATACTGGGAAGGTATCCCCTGTTCTTCATTATTTTAGTGCATGGGATGATTTAAATCCACCAACGGGGACAAAAATAGTTTAATAGGTGGAATCTTGTTGAGACTGAGCAGCCCGTTAGGGACCTGTGCTCCAGGGATGTGTCAATTGGGCAGCAAAGTGCCACCAATGGGTGATCAAGACCCTAATATCCAGACCCTGGGAGCAGAAGTCCCATTTGCCAAGAGCTATTTCCCAATAAGAGCCTGCAGTTCTTGTACTCAACAGCGCCACTCAGAAAGCTGTGGTTGATGATGGAAAGGCATCCTCAGAATTCCTGGGAGGAAAATGAACTGATGTTTTTGGGGGGGTAGAGATTTCTTAGGTTGGGGGGACTCACAGCAATGGGGGGAGGGGCATGGTCATTGGACACAGGGAACTAGGGCTGGGTCACAGCTTGACCACCTCATGTCCACACCTTTGATCACACACTGATTGTCTTTATTCAAGGGACCACCCTAATCTGCAAGCTGCCAGTGAGGTAGCAGCTATTGACAAAGTTTGTGAGAAGATTTGTAGCTCAGGTGCTCGTTGTTGTGGTTCTGTTCGCCAGGCTGGGAATTTGTGTTGCAGACGTTTTGTCCCCTGTCTAGGTGACATCCTCAGTGCTTGGGAGCCTCCTGTGAAGCACTTCTGTGATCTTTCCTCCGGCATTTATAATGGTTTGAATCTACCGCTTCCGGTTGTCAGTTCCAGCTGTCCATTGCAGTGGTCGGTATATTGGGTCTAGGTCGATGTGATTAATGATTGAATCTGTGGATGAGTGCCATGCCTCTAGGAATTCCCTGGCTGTTCTCTGTTTGGCTTGTCCTATAATAGTAGTTTTGTCCCAGTCGAATTCATTTTGCTTGTCATCTGCATGTGTGGCTATTAAGGATAGCTGATCGTGTCGTTTCGTGGCTAGCTGGTGTTCATGGATGTGGATCGTTAGTTGTCTTCCTGTTTGTCCTATGTAGTGTTTTGTGCAGTCCTTGCATGGGATTTTGGAGCTGAAAATGTGTTGCTGGAAAAGCGCAGCAGGTCAGGCAACATCTAAGAAGCAAGAGAATCGACGTTTCGGGCATGAGCCCTTCTTCAGGGCTCCACTTTACCAACACCTTCCACCCTGACCTCAAATTTACCTGGACCGTCTCAGACTCCTCCCTCCCCTTCCTAGACCTTTCCATTTCTATCTCGGGGGACCAAGTAAACACGGACGTTTACTATAAACTGACCGACTCCCACAGCTACCTAGACTACACCTCCTCCCACCCTGCCCCCTGTAAAAACACCATCCCATATTCCTAATTCCTTCGTCTCCGCCGCATCTGCTCCCAGGAGGACCAGTTCCAATATCGTACAACCCAGATGGGCTCCTTTTTCAAAGACCGCTATTTCCCCCCAGACGTGATCAACGATGCTCTCCACCGCATCTCCTCCACTTCCCGCTCCTCCACCCTTGAGCCCCGTCCCTCCAATCGCAACCAGGACAGAACCCCACTTGTCCTCACCTATCACCCCACCAACCTCCATATACATCATATCATCCGCCTACTTGCGGAATGCTTCAGAGAACACCTCTGGGACACCCAGACCAACCAACCCAACCATCCCGTGGCTCAACACTTCAACTCCCCCTCCCACTCCACCAAGGACATGCAGGTCCTTGGACTCCTCCATCGCCAGGCCATAGTGACACGATGGCCGGAGGAAGAGCGCCTCATCTTCCGCCTAGGAACCCTCCAACCACAAGGGATGAATTCAGATTTCTCCAGTTTCCTCATTTCCCCTCCCC
>NC_057741.1:28471287-28573373 GCF_004010195.1 Chiloscyllium plagiosum | reverse complement strand
GGCTACTAAGGATAGTTGGTCGTGTCGTTTCGTGGCTAGTTGGTGTTCATGAAGACAGCTAACAATCCATATCCCTGTTTGTTCTATGTAGTGTTTTGTGCAGTCCTTGCATGGGATTTGTTCTGGTGAGTTGTTGTCTGAGAGTGGCTGTTGGTTTGTGTGCTGTTATGGGTCCTAGTGGTCGCAGTAGTCTGGCTGTCAGTTCGGAAATGCTCTTGATGTATGGTAGTGTGGCTAGTCCTTTGGATTGTGGCATGTCCTCGTTCCGTTGTCTTTCCCTTAGGCATCTGTTGATGAAATTGCGTGGATATCCGTTTTTGGCGAATAGTAGCCACACATGCTGATGACAAGCAACGTGAATTCAACTGGGACAACACTACTATTATAGGACAAGCCAAACAGAGAACAGCCAGGGAATTCCTAGAGGCATGGCACTCATCCACAGATTCAATCAATAAGCATATCAACCTGGACCCAATATACCGACCACTGCAACGGACAGCTGGAACTGACAACCGGAAGCGGTAGATTCAAACCACTATAAATGCCGGAGGAAAGATCACAGAAGCGCTTCACAGGAGGCTCCCAAACACTGAGGATGTTACCTAGACAGGGGACGAAAAGTCTGCAACACAAATTCCCAGCTCGGCGAACAGAACCACAACAGCTATTGACAAAGCTACATAGCAACAGGTCTGTCAGGGCTGAGGTCCTTCTGTGCTCATTAATTGAACACTGAGGGCCTTGATTGGCAGTGCAAACCTGTAGGGATTCTATGATTGGCAGTGGAGTGGCATGGTGGGCTACTAGCTGGTGGAGGTGAGAGGGCAGTGAGATGAATGTACGACAACAGCCTGCTGAATTAAATGCCATTCTCCCCTCTGAGCTCACCATATCCTGGAGCAGAAATCTCCACGCAGCATTCCATCCAAGATGCAATGATGCATCTGACAGTGCAGCCCTCCCTTTAGTACCAAGCTGAACTGTCAAGTCTCAAAGCGTACATCAGATAAAATAAAACAATAAACAGAAAAGGTAAGATTAACAAACACAATGCGATAGGAGAACCAACTCAAAACAAACGACAGGCAAAAGTAGACATTGGGCCACTTCAAACTGATGCAGGAAGCCTAATGATGGGAGATGAGGAAATAGCAGGAGAACTTAATAAGTACTTTGCGTCAGTCTTCACAGTGGAAGACATGAGTAATATCCCAACAATTAAAGGGTGTCACGGGGCTGAGTTGAGTATGGTTGCCATTACGAAAGAGATAGTGCTAGAAAAGTTAAAAAGTCTTAAAATTGATAAATCTCCTGGCCCCGATGGGATACACCCTAGAGTTCTGAGAGAGGTGCCTGAGGAAATAGCAGAGGCATTGGTTGAGATCTGTCAAGAGTCACTGGAGTCAGGAAAGGTACCGGATGATTGGAAGATGGCTGTTGTAACCCCCTTGTTCAAGAAAGGATCAAGACAAAAGATGGAAAATTATAGGCCAATCAGCTTAACCTCAGTTGTTGGTAAAATTCTAGAATCCATCACTAAGGATGAGGTTTCTAAATTCTTGGAAGAGCAGAGTCTGATTAGAACAAGTCAACATGGATTTAGTAAAGGGAGGTCATGCCTGACAAACCTGTTGGAATTTTTTGAAGAGGTAACAAGTAGGTTAGACCAGGGAAACCCAGTGGATGTGGTCTATCTAGACTTTCAAAAGGCCTTTGATAAGGTGCCACACGAGAGGCTGTTGAGCAAGGTGAGGGCCCATGGTGTTCGAAGTGAGCTGCTGGGATGGATTGAGGATTGGCTGTCTAACAGAAGGCAGAGAGTTGGGATAAAAGGTTCTCTTTCAGAATGGCAGCCGGTGACGAGCGGTGCCCCGCAGGGTCGGGTGCTGGGGCCACAGCTGTTCGCATTATATATTAATGATTTGGATGAGGGAACCGGGGGCATTCTAGCGAAGTTTGCCGATGATACGAAGTTAGGTGGACAGGAAGGTAGTACTGAGGAAGTGGGGAGGCTACAGAAGGATCTAGACAGGTTGGGAGAGTGGTCCAGGAAATGGCTGATGGAATTTAACGTGAGCAAGTGCGAGGTCTTGCACTTTGGCAAAAAGAATAAAAGCATAGACTACTTACTAAATGGTGAGAAAATTAATAAAGCCAAAGCACAAAGGGATCTGGGAGTGCTAGTCGAGGATTCTCTAAAGGTAAACATGCAGGTTGAGTCCATGATTAAGAAAGCGAATGCAATGTTGTCTCTTATCTCAAGAGGGTCGGAATATAAAAGCAGAGATGTACTACTAAGACTTTATAAAACTCTGGTTAGGCCCCATTTGGAGTACTGTGTCCAGTTTTGGTCCCCACACCCCAGGAAGGACAGACTGGCACTGGAACGTGTCCAGCNGAATTAGAGGGGGGGGTAAATTCACAGAAATGCGGAGACATTTCTTCAGCCAGAGAGTGGTGGGCCTGTGGAATTCATTGCCACAGAGTGCAGCAGAGGCTGGGACACTAAATGTCTTCAAGGCAGAAATTGATAAATTCTTGATGTCAAAAGGAATTAAGGGCTACGGGGAGAATGTGGGTAAGTGGAGTTGAAATGCCCATCAGCCATGATTGAATGGCGGAGTGGACGCAATGGGCCGAATGGCCTTACTTCCGCTCCTATGTCTTATGGTCTTATGGTCTATACACCTTATATTGATGGAATGGTTCACAGTAAATTGTGCATTTTTTTAGCCTTTTCATTTTCCCTGAAGGTTACAGTGTTTCCATGTCAATTAGTAATGGAGGCTTTAATTTTCTCTTGAACCTTGTCCAAAATCTCTTAAAAAGCATAAATGCATCTTTCTTCCAACAAACCAGTTTTCTCCCATCCCGCAATATTCACTGCATTGTTCACAGTTAATTCAGGATGGCTTACTCACTGGATTGGATTGCATTCTGTGACCACTGATTATCTACATAAATATATCTTTTCTATTTATTCAGAGAGGTCCCAAATTTACATAACTTTTTAAAAAATCTCTGGCACTTGATAAAGCAGTCCTGCTGGAAATGAATTTATTAATGCTGTACAAAATGTGGTGTTTGAATTTCTCTCTTCAGGGTATGTGTTTTGAAGCTTTGCAATGAAGAAATGAATCAGAAATTTGAGAATAGGCCCCAATTCATCTGAAGCCCATCTAAAGTCCCAGTTTATCCATTACAGCCAACTGAATAGATTAATAATAGTGCACATTGTAAATTGTAAATTCTCACCGTTCCCTGATTGTTTTGCTTCTCCCTGTCTCACTAGTCCCCTCATATCCTAACAGCTGCATTATATACTCAAGATTTCACTGTTTCTTGTCTCTTGTTCAATACCCATTCACTTCATGAGACCATTTATTGCTTGCTTTCACATCACTACATTGTCACCCCTATCATACCCCTCACCCTCTGCATCTTGTAGTGCTCTTTTAGGAATCTCCTTAGAACTTACCTTTTTGACCAAACCTCAGTCCATTATGTTCCTCACATTCTCATGAAGTTGCCCTTGACAAAGACTTTTCCCTGGGGTCAGGGAGTCCAGAACTAGTGGACATAGGTTTAGGGTGAGAGGGGAAAGATATAAAAGACCTCAGGGGCAACGTTTTCATGCAGAGGGTGGTACGTGTATGGAATGAACTGTCAGAGGATGTGGTGGAGGCTGGTACAATTGCAACATTTAAAAGGGATTTGGATGGGTATATGAATAGGAAGGGTTTGGAGGGATATGGACCGGGTGCTGGCAGGTGGGACTAGATTGGGTTGGGATATCTGGTCGGCATGGACGGGTTGGACCAAAGGGTCTGTTTCCATGCTATACATCTCTATGACTCTATGATGAAAGTCATTAAGTATCTTTTGCATAGTGTTAGAAACAATATTATAGAAGTATATTGCGATGCACACCTGAGATGTGATTCAGCTTCATGTCTTTGAATTATGTAGATTAATTTACCTTTTGTTTTGCTGAGTGAAAGCCATGACTGAATGTTCAATGGTTTGGCAAGGTGTATTATGCTCCTGAGGGACTTGGAAGGAGGGGTTGTTGGAGCCAGGTTTCAGTGTACTTTGGAAGATTATCACTAGGAAGAGAATCATAACCAATATATACTATAGGTTATTTACCCAATGAAGGAGAGAGGAGGAAAACAATTTAGCCCAACCCACAGTCATTACCTGACAATGGGAATCAGTGGTCATTAGCAGTGTCAGGAATCTGGAATAATTAGCATTCCTGCACCCCACCCCTCCATAACTCAGGAATCCGATAACTGACAACATTCCCACCACTTAGTGAGGCTACATCAGGGCAGTAGCGAGGTCAGACATGCAGGCAATACCCTTAGTTCACCTAGCCTTCTGGTTGCCATTCTATTAATGAATTTGAAGGGTGTATAAGATGGTACATAGCCACAATGTATATCCCTTTCATGGAACGTGTGAAGAGCTCAGAAACTTTTACTGTGATGTGCACTTCCCCTTCTTCACTGGATCTGCAACGGTTAAAAAAAACAGCAGACAAGAAACGCCAAATTTGCAAAGTACAACAGCAAAGATTGCAAGCACAGAAGACAACTCACAGAACTTAGCCCATTCACTGATTTAAAGAAATATCCCTATGTGACACTAGCCCTACATATTAACCAAAACAATGAGCTTGTTGCGTAAGGCATTTTGTGGTGTTTTTTTCCGTAAGTCACTGGCCGTGGTAGATTACATTGATGTCACACACTAATTCATACTGCAATGAACTCATTTATAAATAACTGCAAGCACTTAAAGGAAATACATTTAGAGTAAATAGTTTACAAAGAAAAACATGAGTATGGTCAGGTAGTGTGTGTTGTCGACATAAAGCAGAAGATCAGGCATCTAGTCCTCCTTGAGGCTGCAATCTGTAGAGAGGAAAAAGTACCAGAGTAAACATTGTAGTTTAATGACCTTTTGGTCAGAATGGAAAAAGTTCAAGATGAAAAAATTTCCAAGCGTAGAATCAGGGGAAATGAGGAGGGCAGAAGAATTTACAAAGGGAAAGATTGATTATAAGAGTGGAGTTCAGGAATGAGTAACTGATAAATGGCTGATGCTCACTGAAAGGGAATGACCTGAGAGAAGAGGTGCCATTTCAAAGAATGCTGTATGAAGCTCTACAGTCAGAGAGTGCAGTGCACGATGGAACTCAGACTATCATTTGTATCCATTATTTGAACCAATAAGCAATGAATTATTAGTTGAGGCCTGCTATGTGGCTGGATACTGTTTTTGTTCATCAAACTGTCCAAACATTGTATATGGGGAATTAGGCCAAGAGAAATGATTCTCTTTGACAATCACAAGGGAATAAAGTGGGATATGCTGGTAACTTTGGGTAGTAAGCTGTAGCACTGTGTCATCAGCTGATCAAGGAATGAAACTCATCAATCGCAACAAAGGCTTGTGTTTCTTTAGCACCTGTATCATCACAAGATGTCCTGAATTGTTTCCAGGCATACAATGATAGCAAATAAAGTACTATGTGACAAAACTTTGGTAATAGAAGTAGACTTTAAGACTTAAAGAACATGAAAGAGAGAGCGAGAAAGAGAGAGAGACAATGAAGGTTTGGAGATGTAGCTCCCAAGCCATTCAATAATGGTCTTCAATAATGGAAAGAAAGAAATTAGGGATACCCTGGAGACCAGAATTCTGAGGGTTATGGGGGTTAGAGCAAGTTACAGAGCTAGATGGAATTTTGAACATGGAGAGAATTAAAATTGAAGTTGTTTTCTTAAAGATGATTCTAAAAATTGCTGGCTTTTCAAAAATGATTTATTGTCTCACGGAATGTGATCATTGTTGGCAAGGTGAGGATCCCTAACTGCCTCTGGATAGAATGTCTTGCTAGATCATTTCAGAGGGCAGTTATGAGTCAACCACATTTTGCTGTTAGTCTGAAGTCATATTGTTACGACACGGGGTAAATTGTCCTGCTTAATTTAAAACCAGCAACGCAGAAAATATTTATCTCATGCAGTAATCAGTGAAAACTCGATTGGCTAAGAACTATTTAAAGTAAAAATTAACAACTTTATTCTTTAAAGTGTAACAGAGAATAATTAACTAACATCTATTCACAAGTCCTTACCCTAATCTATCTTTTACCTTTCCTTCTATAATTCTAGTCCGATTAAACTCCCACTTAAGATTTACAAAACAAGGCAACTTTTGATTCTTCTATTTAGATCTTCCTGTGTCTTTTCTTCTTAGGGATTTCTGCGTCACAGGTTACTGATCGAAAAGGCACCTTTTAAGAGAACTATTTTTCAGGCAGTCTTTTACACTCTGGGGCTTGGCAGTTCTCCTCCCAACTGTTCAATTTTTCCCTGGTCTTATACTCCGAAGCATCGGATTGTGTCATTGGCTTTTAAGATTGTCAATATACTCAATTCAAACTTGATTGGAATTTGGTATTTTTCTGGGTATAATTTAAACTGATTGGCCTAATTTGAATCTGTTTGTTGTTGTTTCCAGGCAACCAGCTACTCCAGTAGCTGGACCACATGTTACATTGTATCTTATTGAGAACACTTGGAGCTGTCACTGCTAGCTTTTAACTTTTTTAAAAGATATAGTTCACTCTCATCTTCATATCCCCTCCCCACTTAAGAAAAAAATGAATCATCATAATGAAAAGATGGTTTATTTTTTTCTACTTTTTAAATACATTACCCTAACAGATAGATAACTGTATTATAAGTTCACCATAACTTCTTCCCATATACCTATATATATATATATAAAAAAACACTAAATAAAGACACGTCATCAAAACTCTAGCAGTTAAATCTGCGATAATGCATCTGTGATTACAGTCTTCCAACCCACAACGTGCACGATTTTTTAAAATTAAAGGTCTGTAACATAAGACTCCAATGAAATAGTCTCATATTCTTATCATTAAAATGTTCTAAGAATGTAAGCAGATTGTGGTCAGTGTACACAACCGTCTCTGGCACATTGTTTGTGACATACACATTAAAATTTGTAAGTCCAGTACCAATCTCAATAGCTCCTTTTCGATTGGGGAGTATTTCCTCTGGTTGATATTGATCTTCTTCAAAACGTAACTAACTGACAGTTCAATCCCATCCTCATCTTCCTGTAAGGGTACAGCACCAACTCCTAAATCACTAGCATCGATGGTGACTTTAAAAGGTTTTGAAAAGTTTGGTTAGCTAAAACTGGTTTGGTGGTTAATATTGATTTCAAATGGTCGAATGCCTCCTGGCATTGTTTTGTCCACCGAAACTTTGTGTTCTTCTTCAGCAAATCGGTTAATGGTGCCTCTACACTGCTGAAGTTTGGAACAAACTTCCGATAGAATTTGCTGAGTCCTAAGAATCGAAACACCTCTTTCTTCGAGGTTGGTCATGGAAATTCCTCGATGACCTTCACCTTTATGTTCCATGGGGTTAACCTTCTATGACCAATGTTATGTCCCAAGAACGTCATCTCTGTTTTCGCAAATTTTGTTTTATTTAAGTTTATCACCAGTTTTGTTTCTCATAGTTGTTCAAAGAGCTCTGCCAACTGTACCATGTGATCTTTCCAGGACTTACTAAAGATCACAACAATGTCCAAATAGACTGCACAGTTTGTTAACCCAGCCACAACTCTGTTCAGGAGTCTTTGGAATGTGGCGGGTGCATTCTTCATTCCAAAGGGCATGAGTTTAAACTGATATAAACCATTTGGGGTTACATACGCGAAACTTTCCTTTGCCATCTCTGATAAAGGTACCTGTCAATAACCACACTTTAAGTCCAACTTGGTGATGTAACTGGCTTGTTGGTCTTTCTCGATACAATCCTCCAATCTAGGAATTAGATATGAGTCTGATTTTGTAATGGCATTGACCTTCCAATAATCCACGCAGAATCGTTGAGTCCCATTCAGTTTGGGAACTAAGATGGTCGACAAATTCCATTGGCTCTGGCTTGGTTCGATGATGTCCTCGTCGAGCATGGCCTCCACTTCCATCTGGACCTGTCTGGCTTTGAAAGGATTAAGCCAATAGGGGTGTTGTTTTATTGGAGCAGTATTTCCTATGTCTACTTCATGCATTAGTCTTCCCTTTCTGATTGTTACATGTGTTCTTGTACTACAGCAACAAATCTTTCAACTGTGTTCTATGCTCCTGAGACAGATAGCTTACTAATCTATTCCACTCATAGAACATAGAACATAGAACATAGAACATAGAACATAGAACATAGAACAATACAGCGCAGAACAGGCCTTCGGCCCTCAATGTTGCGCCAACCTATGAACAAATCTAAGCCCATCCCTCTAAACTATCCCATCATCATCCATATGCTTATCCAAGGACTGTTTAAATGCCCCTAATGTGGTTGAGTTAACTACATTGACAGGTCAAGCATTCCACACCCTTACCACTCTCTGAGTAAAGAACCTGCCTCTGACACCTGTCTTAAATCTATTACCCATCAATTTACATCAATGCCCCCTCATACAAGCTGACATCATCATCCTAGGAAAAAGACTCTCACTGTCCACCCTATCTAATCCTCTGATCATCTTATATGTCTCTATTAAATCACCTCTTAGCCTTCTTCTCTCCAATGAGAACGGATCCAAGTCCCTGAGCCTTTCCTCATAAAATCTTCCCTCCAGACAAGGCAACATTCTGGTAAATCTCCTCTGCACCTTTTCCAATGCTTCCACATCCTTCCTGTAATGGGGCGACCAGAGCTGTACACAATATTCCTATGGAGGCCACACTAGCGTTTTGTAGAGTTGCAGCATGACATCACAGCTCCAGAACTCAACCCCTCCACCAATAAAACCTAACACACTGTCTGCCTTCTTAACAGCATTATCAAGGACTTCTTTATTTTTTAAATCTATTTTGAGACACCTCAAAATCCATATCATCTGGACTTGATTCTTCACTCTGTGGGGCAGTAACTAGCACCTGCTTCTCCAGTTCTGTCTAGTGTAATGCGGTTTGAACATGCTCATATGACATACCCAATACCTTTTTGTTCTATCTGTAATCTTTACTAAATAGTTTACCTGACTCAACTTTTTCTCAATTTGATAGGGATCACTAAACCTGGCTTTGAAGGGATCTCCTATCATTAATAACAGTACTAACACGTCATCCCCTTGGGAAAATGTCTGAGTCTCAGAGCCTTTGATCTGCCACCTGCTTCTTTCTATACTGTGCCCTTTTCAGGTGCTCTTTAGCTAACCCACCTACTCGGTTTAATCTCTCCCTCACTTCCGATACATAATCTAAGTGTGAGATCTCCGACTTTGGTCCTGTCAATTTTTCTTTAATTAATTTCAAAGGGCCTCGAACTTCATGACTGAATATTAACTCAAAGGGAGTGAACTGAGTAAATTCATTTGGGGCATCTCTAATGGCAAAAAATACCAATGGGATACCTTTATCCCAATCATTCGGGTAATCCTGACAGTATGTGCTCAACATGGTCTTCAAGGTCGGATGCCACCTTTCTAAAGCTCCCTGGGATTCAGGATGATACGCGCTGGATTTAAAGTGCTGTATACCTAAGCTATCCGTAACTTCCTTAAACAGCCTAGCAGTAAAATTTGACCCTTGGTCCGACTGAATGTCTCTGGCTAGCCCATATTGTTTGAAAAAAGCTACTAACTCCTCTACTACCCTTTTTGCCTTAATACTCCGCAATGGAATTGTTGCCAGGTAGACACATCCATTATGGTTAACAAATACTGGTTCCCACTTTTAGTTCTCGGAAGGAGACCTACACAATCAATTAAAACCCATGTGAAACGTTCTTCAAATGCGGGAATTGACAACAAAGATGCCGGTTTTATTACTGCCTGTGGCTTACCTACCATTTGGCATGTGTGACATGTACGACAAAAGTTAACCACATCCTTGTGCATTCCAGGGCAATAAAAATGTTTTTGAACCTTAGGCTGAGTCTTTCATACCCCAAGGTGACCTCTTACAGGTAGTTCATGTGCTACCCATAACACCTTCTGTGTGTATATATGCTACCGGCAACACAATCTGGTGCACTTCGGCCCATTCCTCCTCTGCACTAACCTGCCATGGTCTCCATTTCCGTCTGAGGATTCTATCTTTCATACAATAACCCTACAGAATATTCTCTGCTTCCTTTTCAGAGTACGCATCCACATATATAACTTTTATTCTCTTGTCTTGCTGTTGCAAGTCTCTTAACCTTTCAGGAGTAAACACTTCTGTCTGACCATCTGCCTGTTCAGGTCTTTCCTGCACCATTACGTCAAACAGGATATTTGCTAACTGAACCTCAACTCCTTCATCTTTCTCTTTATTTTTCGCTTTGTGCTGTGACTTATGATAGTGGGATCTGGTTACTACACAGTCTGGGAAAATACCAGGATAGTTCTGTTTTAAATCCTCAGTTTTTTGGTCTTCCTTGGGCTTCTCCATAACAAGGGGTGTCACTCCCACCTTGGATCTTCCAAACCATTCCCAAGAACAAACTGAATCCCTGGAACTGATACTCTGTCAATCACCCCCACTGCAACTTCCCCAGTCTTGAGTCGGCACTCCAATCTGATCTTACATAGGGGAATGCTAAATTTCTGTCCATCTATCCCACAGATTACCAAACTCTCGGGTAACAGGTCAGAAAAAGTGCATACACGCTCATCCCTTACTATCAGCGATTGGTTAGATCCTGTATCTCTCAAAAGTATAACTTATTTTCCTTCTCCCCTTATTCTTTCTGAGTAAATATTACCCACAGAGGCAAATTCTTTGTAGAGATCAGGTACTAACTCCATACCCAGCCCCTGCCTAGGCTGTGCACTCTCCTACAGCTCCTCGGCTCTTGTTGGGGTCTCCTTGACTACCTTCACTAATGCCACTGGCTTAGCTTCTTATGCCACACCGTTTCCCACAATGCCTTTCTTTAACGACCAGCACTGGGACTTTACATGTCCCACTTTACCACAGTGGAAACACCTGAGGCCTTTCACCTCCTTTCCACCTTCTTGGGCTTTTTTTTAATCCTGTGGTAAATTCTTACCAGTGCTCTCAACTCTTGATTTAGTAGTGTAGGATCTCCCCTTCTCCCAACTTCTATCCCTCACAGGAAGAAATTCTGGCCGGAAGCTTGTCTTAAGCACCAACATGTATTCATCTGCTAATTCTGCTGCACTTCTTACTTCCCGAACTTTCTTTTCCTCCACATGAATTCTTACCATCTCTGGAAGTGAGTTTTTTAAACTCCTCCAGCAAGATAATCTCTCTTAGAGCCTCAAATATCCGATCTATTTTCAAAGCATGCACCTTTTGATCAAAATGACAATGTTTAATTCTTTCGAACTCCACATAAGTCTGACCTGGTTCCTTCTTTATGTTTCTGAACATCTGTCTATATGCTTCTGGTACCAATTCATAAGCACTTAAAATAGCCTGTTTAACCTCTTCATAATCTCTTGACCTGTCATCTGACAGCGTGGCAAATACCTCACTAGCTCTGCCTACCAGTTTAGTCTGAACTAGCATTACCTATAAATCCTCGGACCACTCCATCTGTCTAGCCAATTTTTCAAATGAAATAAAGAAGGCTTCAACATCTTTCTAATCAAAATGTGGCAGAGTTTTGACATATTTATATATATATCACTACCTTCTCTTTTAATCTCCATCCTATTAGCCTGACTTTGCTGACTAAGTCGCAACTTCTCAAGTTCAAATTCTCTCTCTTTTTGTCTCTCCCTTTCTTCTCTCTCTCTTTGCTCAAATAAGAACCTTATCTCTCTTTCTTTTTACTCTCTCTCTCTCTCGTTTCCCTCTCTCCTCTCTCCCTTTGTTTATCTTCTAACTTAATTTTCCTCAAATGTAATTTAAGTTTTTCTACCTCTACTGCATTTGTCTGTTTCTCTGACACACCTAAGTGTTTGAGTAATTCCCTTACAATTTCAGCTTTACTTTTGTCCCTGGTTAAACCCAAATCTAATTTCTTCACTAATTCTATAAGTATGGCTTTTTTCTTTGCTTCTAAACTTTCTTGACAAATTTGAGAATCACCTTCAAATCCCAAAATGTCTTTACCAATTTTAAGAGCCATTTCTCTCACTTTTAATTTAATCAACCACAAGTCACCGAAATTAAACAAATTGTCTCATCTTTGTTTTATTTAAAGATCAAGGACACTATACTGCAAGTGTAGTGATTTTTCGTCCACCCAAATCTGTCTAAACTAATTCAAATCATGGACCCAAGCCCCAAACTGTTATGACACAGGGTAAACCCTCCTGCTTAATTTTAAGCCAGCAACATAGAAAAGATTTATCCCGTGCAGTTATCTGTAAAAATTCGAGTGGCCAAGAACTATTTAAAGTAAAAATTTACAACTTTATTTCTTAAAGTATAACAGAGAATAATTAACTAACAACTATTCACAAGTCCTTACTCTAACCTATCTTTTACCTTCCCTTCTGTAATATTAGTCTGATAAAGCTCCCACTTAGGATTTACAAATCAAAACTTCTTATCTCAAAACCAGGCAGCTTTCGGTTCTTTTATTTGGATCTTCCTGTGTCTTCTTCTTCTTCTTAGGAACATGTGCTTCACAGGTTACTGATCGAAAATGGTACCTTTTAAGAGAGCCATTTTTCAGGCAATCTTTTACCCACTGGGGCTGGGCAGTTCTCCTCCCAAATGTTCATTTTTTCCCCAGTCTTATGCCCCAGAGCACTGGATTGTGTCATTGGCTTTTAAGATTGTCAATATACTCAATTCAAATTTGATTGGAATTTGGCATTTTTTGGGATATAATTTAAACTAATTGGCCTAATTTGAATCTGTTTTTTGTCATTTCTAGGCAACCAGCTACTCCAGTAGCTGGAGCACATGTTACAGTGTGTCTTATTGAGAACACTTGGTGCTGTCACTGTTAGCTTTTAACTCTCTTAAAAAGATATAGTTCACCCATGGCTTCAAACAATATGTGGGCCAGACTAGACAAGGATAGCAGATTTCCCTCCCTAGAGTATTTTTGCAACAATTAATGATCCTGATCATCATTACTGATACATGTTTTATTTTCCAAATTTAGTTTAAATTCCACCTGCCATTGTGTTAGAATTTGAATCTGTGTCCCTAGAGCATTGTAGTTTCATTAATAAGAGCACACAAGCAGGAAGGGTATAATGAACTTAAATAAGACACTTATTTAGACTCGGTGGGAGTATTGTGTACAGTTCTGGATGCCACATTATCAGGAGGATAAAAACACATTGGAGAGAGTGCAGAAAAGCTTCACAAGAATGGTTTCAGGGATGAGGTACTTCTTTAAGTTATGGGGATGGACTGAAGATGGTGGCACTATTGTCCTTAAACAGGAGAAGGCTAAGAGGAAACTCTGTATAAGTTTTCAAAATCATAAGGGGTCTGGATCGAGTACATAAGGAGAAACCGTTCCTGCTTGTGAAAGGATTGAGAAGCAAAGTATTTTGCAAAAGAGACAAATATGAAGTGAAGAAAAGCTTTTCTACACCACAGGTAGTTAAAGTTTTGAATGCATTGGCTGGAACATAGGTAAAACTGAGACATTCAAGAAGGCCTTGGATAATTATTCCAATCGAAACAAAGTGCAGGGTCACAAGGAAAAGGCAAGAGGAAAATGAAAAGGAATAAAAATGCAAAAGGCACAAAGTTAAAGTTCACAGAGTAGTGATGCAGACACGATGTGGCAAACGGCTTTCTTTTACACTGTAAGAATTCTGCAATTATCTGGGACTTTTGATTACTACATTCACTATGACACTGCCATAATTTCAACATGTAAATGGCAGCTGGATGGGTATATGAATAGGAAGGGTTTAGAAGGATATGGGCCAAATGCTGGCAAATGGGACTAGATTAATTTAGGATACCTGGTCAACATGGATGAGTTAGACTGAAAGGTCTGTTTCCGTGCTGTACCGCTCTATATCTGTATGACCTTCTCCCTTTTACAGGTAAGAGATGCAGTACTAACTGAAAGCATATGTGCTAAATGTTGAATTTATTAAAGATGTGGGCACTGTGATGAGAACTTACCAACGTGATCAAGAAAAGCATGCAAACACATCTTAGTATCAGTAACATTTCATGAAATACTGCCTCCTGAAGTCTAAGCTTAGAATTTTCTTACATTTGATAAGAAGTTAATCCCTTGAGAAATTGTATCTGAAAGAGTGTTTCGAAGGGATCCATTTCAGCTTGAAACATAAACACATCAGGAGAAAAAAAAAGTTTGAAAGCATACCATGGCTAATTTCCTACAACTTCTCAGGATATTAGCCTGAACAGTCTGTTCAATTTGTGAACACTCCCAAGGAACTGCAACTCTCTGAGATGAACAGAAGTCCTGTGAAAGCGAGCTGCTTCACATCAAAAGCTTGATCTCTTTAATGTTTTCTGAAAGGACTTCTTGGCCTGAATTTCCATGAATGAGCAGCACGATACTCAGTCACAAACCAAGTTGCCACATATGAGGAAGTGCTGGTGGTTTCAGGGGGTGTATTGGACAATGTACAGTTCTTCCGCCAAACCAAACTGATGTTTATCAGGGAGGGGAACCATAGTTTAAAGTAACACAACAAAAGTCTGATCAGAAACTGCAGAGTGTGTCACGAAAGTAAAAGAAAGAAAATAAAGACACCCACATGTAGTTTAAGTGTACTGACTCGTCAATAGTTTCTTTCTGGAGTTTCGAAGAGAGGAAATAGTTTAGCCGTGGAGACTCCTGCCCTAACATGTTTGCTGTATTCTGTGCAAAATGTCAAGTGTTATAGTTAAGATTAATGTTCTGTGCCATCTCGCCTCTTGAGGTGCAAGGACAGGCCAGGTTTAAACGCTTAGGGCTTCATAACTGTATTTGAAGGAAAAGCTGTAGATAAAAATGCTGCACTGGATTAGAAATAATAAACTTTAACTGCCTCTAGCTAAAGCCATTAAGTGAGATTTAATCCTTTCCTCAGTGCTAGAGACAGCAAAGCCAGGAACATATTTTGTAGTTGTACATTCAGCTTTTTCATTAGTGAGCGATATTTAGCTGTAAACTCACATCACTTCTGTTAGATGCATAGATCTTTTCCTGAAAAGGTGTGTGTTAAACTGCACCTGCATCGTTCAATTGATGCTTTAAAACTCAAGGGCTATTTCAGTGCCTCTAGTCAATTGTCATCCCTGCCAGATAGGCAGGCTCATTGTTTTGTACCACCATTTAGCTGTCCAAAAATAAAACTATGCCCACCCAAACCCAACCATGAGAACTCCTCTTTTGCAGTTGAAAATAAATATAACTGTGTCGCAAGAAATGGTGTTTCCTTTAAACAGAAAGGATTATGAAGATAATCCTTTCATAAATGTTGACTCAGGGAGGACCAGCCATTCCAACTGTCACAGTCCATACACTTGTTACCCCTTCTGTGTATCATATATTCCCCAGCCACATGGAGCCATGCAATATCCCCAGACAGGTGTAAAAACTCAATACCTCCTCTCTGAAACCTATCCCTTAGCTATACCTTCCATATTATGGTGCATTTAAATTCAGGTTGAATCATTTTATGAAAAATCACTAGAGTGCCTTTGACCACTCAAACAAAATGCTTATTTTTCATTCTGTTTAAAGACCAAAGTGTTTGTGGAATAATAATGTGATTATAAATACAGCAGAATCCCTACAATGTGAAAAGAGGCCATTCAGCCCAAACCGATAAGCATCCTCTATCTCCATAACCCTACATTTTTACCATGGTTAATCCACCTAACCCTACACATATTTGGACTGCGGGAGTAGACTGAGGAAACCCATGTAGATACAGGGAGAATGTGCAAACTCCACACAGTTGCCCAAGGCTGGAAATGAACCTGGGTCCCTGGGTGCTGTGAGGCAACAGTGCTAACCACTGAGCCACCCTGTTGCAATATCCAGGGACGATTCTTGTGAGTTCTAGTTTACCTCAAATCATTTCATGTACCTTCTCAAATCTCTTCTCAAACAGTAAGTTACACAGCCCATTGTCTCAATAACATGGAAAAAGTTTCAGATTTCTCAGCCTATAACTACACCAGTCTTCAACCAGGATAACTTGCATGGATATCTTTCCTTCTGTTGTCTTTTCTTCCTTTCTCTGAGACAAGGAACTTTACTCCCTCTCCCATACCAATCTTGAAATCAGAGACTTCCTATTTAAAAATTAGTTTCTTTGAATGTTACCAAGTGGCTAATAGCATCTCACTGTCAGATTTCTTGATGCATCCTTGGTCCACCATTGAAATAGAGCTCTGCTAAAATATAATGGACAATGCAATTTCAAGTGTGTGGAACTGAGATGCAGGATGTTCCCTGTTAATACATAGTATGCAGCACCAACCTTTAGAAGTACATGGTTCTGTACACACGCATTTGAAAAATTTCTTGCAATTCGTTAAAGGCCGTTATCTAAGACTTCCGAAGAACGGTCACTTGACTTGAAACATTAACTCTGTTTCTCTCTTCACAGATGCTGCCACACCTGCTGAGATTTTCCAGCAATTTCTGTTTTTGTTTGTTCAAGAGTGAAGAGGAAATTTGTGGATATTTTTAGAGGTTGGTGCTGTGTACTACATAATAACAGGGAACATCAGATTTTGGCACATTTGCATTGCCCATTATATTTTAGCAGAGCTGTGTTTGAATGGTGGAACAAGGATGCACCAAAGAATCTGTCGAAATGGGTTGCTACCTCAATTTTCCTTCTACTTTCTCTCCTTTGGTTCCTGCCTAGCTTCTTTCACAGATTATTCTGAATTTTCTACTTCATATCCCATTTTCACATCTCCTCTGGAAATAGACCATAAGATATAGGAGCAGAATTAGGCCATTTGGCCCATTGAGTCTGATCTGCTATTCAATCATGGCTGGCATGTTTCTTAATCCCATTCTCTGGCCTCCTCCCCATAACCTTTGATCTCCTTAGTAGGAGGATCCACAATGCAAACCGTTCACAAATTCAAACTCTTTTGATCATTACACACATAAAAACATCTTTTTGTTACTTTACTTTTCTATCTTTCTCACATCAATGTGTATATTTATAAAAATTAAAATAACACAACACTGTTATTTCAGTACCTGCATTAATCTGGCCATCAAAAATTCTTCAAGAAAGGAATGGCAAAACAAAGTATTGAATAACTGGAATATTTTCCTGATAAGATATCTATAATAGAAGAGGGTTACTGTTAGTACGACTGATGTTGTCAGGGAGAGGCAAATGCTTTATATAAAAAAATCAGTGTCCTGAGGGCTTGAGAACAGTATAATTTCTCTCAGTGCAAACTGATAGTCATCAAGGAGGGTGAAAAATAGAATTCTTGACAAAACTTTGAAAGTCTATTCAGAACCCAGGTCGTATATCAAAGGATGTGGGAATCATCTGACAAGTTGAAGTGACTTTTCAGAGATTCACAGCCATTTCAATAAGCTGTGGACCTGTGGAAGTGACAGCCTCAATGCATCTTATTTCCCGTTGTGTTTGGCAGCATTTTTAAGAGCTTGAGTGTCTACATAATAATAAGTTACAAGCAGCAACGTTACATGATTATAAGCAATCCGTTTCATCCGTTTTCAAACAAGAGATGTTGTTGGTACGGCAACGTTTGTCATCCATCCCACGTTGCCCTTGAGAATGTCTTGGTGAACCATCTTGCAAGTAGCAATTTGATAAAATTGAATGGCTCACTAGGCCATTTCTGAAGAGCTGGACGATGTTCCTAAATGACATCAGTGAAACAGTTAGCCTTTAAAGAGAGAGAGCTTCATGACTAATGCCATCATTTTCCTTTCAGATTAAAAAAAATCATTTCGGGCTCTATAACAATCATAATGGGATTTCCTCAATGTCCTTCCTAACAGGAAATGTATTTTACACTAAATGGGTTGCAGCAGCTCACCACCACTACCTTCTCAACAAACGACTTGCCAATATTCTCTTCATTAAATTCAATGAAAGCCACATTTCTCTAAAGCAGAAGTATAAATGCATTCTCGTATGACATTGTGGCACTGTGGTTCATATCATTCCTCCAGTTCCTTTCCTTCTCCATTGCAATGATGCTAATGCCTAAGCAACTGACATATTGATACTCTACGGAAGTCCCTATTATTCCTAACTCACTTTGGACCATTGTTATGAGTGTCATTCAAAACTCAAGCACTTTCTACGTGTGTGCGTTTTTATTATCAATTGTTGGTGATCAGGACTGGGAACCTCGACAATTTTATCTTCTTCTCCTAAGCCTGCAGAAATCAAATTCAAAATCAGTATGTAAATCCACTGAGATCAGCTATTGAAGCATGCACTCAATGCTAGGTCTGGGACTGTACTAATCTGTGTGGCCCAATACCACCATGCTGTGCCAATGTCACCAACCTTTACAGATGCACCACAGAAAGCATTTAGTATGGGTGCCTTAACAGCTTGGTATGACAACTGTTCGTCCCAGGACCGTGAGAAACTATGGAAAGTTGTTTGAGCCACCTGTGTAACTCTTATGCCTGTTATTGAATATTTGATTCCCTACAGTATGGAGGGCCGTTCGGCCCAACAAGTCTATACCAATCCTCCGAAGAGTAACACACCCAGACCTATTTCACATGTTCATCCCTGACAATTGGTGATTTAGCATGACCAATCTACCTAACCTACACATCTTTGGATTGTGGGTGGAAACCGGAGCACCCAGAGGAAACCCACACAGACACAGAGAAAATGTGCAAATTCCACACAGTCAGTCACCCAGGGCAGGAATCGAACCTGAGTCCCTGGCGCTGAGAGGCAGCAGTGCTAACCACTGAGCCAGTGTGCTGCCATGATTATGGAATAAACACAGTGAACTCAGAGGCTTTAGATCATGCTTCTTATAGTAGAGTGAGTGACATGTCTGGAATTTTAAAACATTGGAAGGAAATAGATGAATTGTAATAAAAAAAAATTGGAGGTTGACTTATACTTTAAAGTATCTTATTGTGAAAAGATTACTCAAAGTATTAGTCGAATATATATTGATTCGCCAGGTTGATGCCTAGAATGGATTGAGATAGCAAGATTATTTTCACTAGAACAGAGAGGACTAATAGATTAAGTGAATAAGTAGACTGTCTTTCCCCTGGGTGGTGGATTAGTGATTAGGATCTTGTCAATTTAGAGTGATTTTAAAAAAAACTAGCTTATAATACTCCTGTAAGCCAATGGAATTCTTATGTTTTTTGTTCATTCTGAGTTAGTGTTGACTTCACATTACAGTAGAGAGGGAGATGTGGTCTGGGTGTAGCTGAGAGACTCCAATTCAGAATTTGGAAGTTCTAAGTTTGATTTCCGATTGGACCTGTCTAATTCCTGGGCCCAAGTGGGCACTAGTGATCAAAATGAAGGGATATGCATATGTTTACAAGCCCTTATCTACATCAATGGAGCTGAGGAGGACAGTGTTGAGAGTGTTAAGTTGCTAGGACAATAATAAACAATCTGTCCTGAACCTGGATGCAATTGTCAAGTAGACACAGCAATGCTCCTTGTTCTTCAGGAGGCTTAGGAAATTCAGCATGTCCTTAAGGACCTCACCAACTTTGACAGATGCACCACAGAAAGCATTCTATTTGGGTGCATAACGGCCTGGTGTGGCAACCGCTCTTCCCAGCATAGACTATCACAAAAGCCAACCTCCCACCAATGGACTCCTTTTACACTTTTCATTGCCAGGAAAGGTTGCCAACATCATCAAAGACCCTCCCACCCTGGTAATGCTCTCCTCCAACCTCTTCCATCAAGCAGAAGATACAAAACCTTAAACACACACACCAACAGGTTCAAGAACATCTTCTTCCCTGCTGTTGCTAGACTGCTGAATGGACCACTCTAATTTCAAATCGAATGTTGATCCTGCTTTTGTGCACCACCTTTGCAACCATAACCTCGTATGTCTCACTCTGTCTAAACACTCTTATGATCTGTAAGTCCTTGAATGTTATGACCTACCTGTACTGCTTACAAAACAAAACTTTTCACTATATTTAGGTACATGTAACGACAACAAATCAAATCAAATCACCAAATTCCTCTGTGAAATAAATATAAGAAGATAAAGAACAAACATAGATTTTGGAACATCTGGAAGACAGTCCAAATCAGATACCTTATACTGAACAAATTTCCATTCTTTCAAGTCTGGAAAGAATATGTTCAGGAAGAACAATGAAACTTCCAGATAATCTGGAATTGTAAAGTTAAGGACATGCACAGAGATGGGTAGTGGTAAAAATAAATATAGAAGCAAATGTGTAACTATATAATAATCTTGAGAAAACAAGATTTAGTGGGGAAATGTATATGGGCCTGAAAGATTAAATACTTAACTCAGTGCAGTAAGCATCACCCATTATGATGATGTCATGAGAACTTGGTCAGATTAAAGAAGGAAAGTGTAGAAGACAGACCTAGGGCTAGTGTGGTCCTAACAGTCTCTCTAATAATGTAGGTCATATTGCTCTCGTATGTGAACAGTTACAGAAATGGAAGAAATAATATTTTTTACTCAACAAGACTCCTCTCGTTAAGTCAGAGAGGTCATTATCCTAATCCACACTTTGGGTTTGAAGGTACTCTCTTACAACAATAAACTTTTTGCGATGTTGATTAATGGATAAGTATTAGCTAGGATACTGAAAAAAAAACCTCCCCTGCTCATTTTCAAAATAGCTCCATGGGATTACTTGTTTCCACCCAAGCAGGAAGACTTTAGCATCTCATCTGAATGATGGCAGCTCTGACAGTGCAACACTCTCTCAGTGCTGAAGTGTCCATCTCCATTATAGCACTAATGCGCTGGCTTAAAACTTAAACCCAGGATCTTGTGATTCGGAGGTATGGTGCTACAAACAGAGACATGGCAGACACACAACAAAGCTATTTTTTTGTTGTACACTATTCTAAATTATTGAGTACTCAGGGCTAAAACAGCTTACTGTCAAATGTCCTTGAACCAGCTCCCAATAGAAGTTAAACCTTCCTGTGAATGAGAAAGTTTTCATACTAATGGTTAATAAATGGAGGTTTAAAATGCATACACACCTGTGGTGGGTAAAGAAATCTGTAAGGCAATTGGCCATGCTTGTGTTACAACAGTTAGGTTAAGATTTCTCATGTATGGAAAGGTGAATCAAAACACTTCACATTAAAAGTGTGCATCTTCTTCCAATTCTTTTACTATAACTTGAGGTACCAAAGAGTCAACCTATTTCTATTGCTTTATAACAGACTGTGCTCTGGATATTCTGCAAAGAAAGCTCCACTTCATGTGGATTGGTCATTCATTGGACTGATACATTCCCACAAGTTAATTGAGCTCCAACTAGTGTGCTGGGCTGGAAGACAGTGGAGTAAAGAATTAATGTTAAATATGTAAATAGAATAGTCTAGACTAGTGAGGGAAGATCATCTGACAACCGGAACTACTAGGAGTTGGTTCCATGTAGAAACCACATGTAAAGCATTATCCTGTACATAATTAAAGATAACGTTCAATAAGTTTGAATATTTACCTATATCCTAGCCTTCCGCAGTCTCCATCACACCTGATCCAGAATACAACCAGAAGACAATCACAGATTGTTAAAAATGGGGGGCACTCTACTTGCAGCAGATGCTGGTACCCTGTAGATGTCAACCCAGAATTCCTCTCTTCTTTAGTCATTTGAAAATCTTTGGCTCCAATGAATGAAGGCATGTAGCTCTCTACCGGGATGTCCTACTATGTGGGGCCAGTGGGGTGAGTATAGGGTGTCTCTGGATTTGTCTGACATTTCACTATTGATCTTCCTCTTTTGGGAAATCAAAATTATAGCAGCAATTCAGCTACTGTGGAGAGAAATGGAATGAGGAAGGCGACACTAAGACAATCAACGCAAAAAGTTCATAGCAGCGAAGGTAATTAATGATTGGGAAATTACTTACACATTGCGCAAACAGCCTTCTTATGGGACACTTTAACTTGTCAGTTTCTCACCACCTCAGACAGAAGGCAATGATTCAGTGCTGGTAACCTTGGGAAATTCAATGAATGTATGGATGATATTATCAGGTACTCCACTGAGGTTTGTAAAAGATGCTCATGTCTGTTTACGCTGGGATCTTCCTGCGCCCATCGCAACATGCTAATTGAGTGGCAGCATGATTTCTTTGCATGCTGTTTATCTTATCTTAGTGGTGACTTCTTTGGAGCTGAACATATTACATCTTCAATTTGTGTTAGTAGAATTTGATTCTCAGCATTTCTGTAATTTGTGCTGAAGTAGGAAAATTTTTTACTTAAGCTTTTTAGATATTGTAAGCTTTCTCTGTCCCTCTCAGTAGTTAAACTATCAGTGAATCCAGGTTCTGCACTTCCTCGACTGTGTTGCCTAGAGATTCATACTTGCTTGATATGATACACTTTTGGTTGAGGATTCTCGTTTGGAAGGTGAGGAGACAGTATATTTTGTCCTTTCCCTGAACATTTCCCTTCCCAATGAACTTAGCCCTTTATGATAGTCTTCAATTTGGTGAATTGTTCACTGTACTATGTAGCAATCTGGCTCAATTGAGTTGAACATGCTTCCATTATCTGTTTTCGAATGGCAGTGTGACTGCTACCTTGTTGCTTACACTTCTTCTTGATCTTGGAATCTAAACTTTCTTCAGTTTTGATAGCAATGGAAAACAGTCATTTGTAGCATAAAACAACATTTTTATAAATTCCAACATGACTAACATCTTCATTTGTTAGGTCTCACCATGAGCTTATGGAACCTAATAACTTTTCCTTGACTTTTTGTTGCTTATTCTCTTCCATCTTTTGAGTGAGAGATCTTTTCAGGAGTAAACATTTTTAGTTCTGAATTACTTATAGTTTTTCTAGTATTTGATGTCCTCTACATTGCTTGTACCAAACCTAACCATTAAGTGTGATGCACCCTAGACCATGTAGCTGGATTTTTGTCAGTTGTAAGCAGTGTTTTGTCAAGCAAAGCTTTCTATCTGACAATATGGTGACATTTGCTCTTGTGGCTAAGTGCAGGATGATATAAAGGTCTGAATGCCAAATGTTTCCTCTGGGAAATAACCACTGCATTTCGTTATTGGGTATGTCTTTTGTGGTTTGTACCTTAAGAAATGATTAGATTCTATAGATCTTGTTGAAAGTGTTATCTTCACCTCTTAAGATTGATCTGATTGCTTTGGATCTCTCTTCTCACTACCTGATATACTTTCCTGAGAATTAAGTGTTCTTTGGACTGTAATAAACATGACAAAACATTAGTAATGCCATTATTTCCCCTTGGAAAACTTTGGATTTTCCTCCCACTGGAGTCCATTCTTTTTGTGTGGGTAGTTCTTCAGTCTTTTGTTATTTGATTGAATGATTTATTGTCACTTGCATTTCAAAGTGAATAATACGATAGAATACAAAGAATAAAAGATATAATTGAAAGAGAGTCTATTTTTGTTCTGCTGCCATGAGTCTTGAATGGATCACAGCAACCCTGTGCAGCCACCCCTCCTCCAGTGGGCTTCACTACTGCCTGCAGCGGACCCCCAGTGTAAGAGTTGTCACTCTTTAAGTGCCATCTCTTCACTGCTGTGACCACCTCACTAACATTGTCGCCGATTCCAGGTCCTGGACTGAAATCACATTCACCCGGCAACCAGCAGTGCCTGGTTCCACTGCCACCTCAATGATGCCAGAAGTCCCCGCTCTGGGCCTACTACACTACTGCTGCCTCACCAATGCTGGGAGTTCCTGCTCTGGGCCTACTACACTGCTGATGGCTCGCCAATGCTGGGAGTTCCCGCTCTGGGCCTACTACACTGCTGCTGCCTCGCCAATGCTGGGAGTTCCCATTCTGGGCCTACTACACTACTGCTGCCTCACCAATGCTGGGAGGTCCCGCTCTGGGCCTACTACACTGCTGCTGCCTCGCCAATGCTGGGAGTTCCCGCTCTGGGCCTACTACACTACTGCTGCCTCACCAATGCTGGGAGGTCCCGCTCTGGGTCTACTACACTACTGCTGCCTTGCCAATGCCGGGAGTCCCTGCTCTGGGCCTACTACACTGCTGCTGCCTCGCCAATGCTGGGAGTTCCCGCTCTGGGCCTACTACACTGCTGATGGCTCGCCAATGCTGGGAGTTCCCACTCTAGGCCTACTACACTGCTGCTGCCTCTTCAATGCTGGGAGTCCCCGCTCTGGCCTACTACACTAATGCTGCCTTTTCAATGCCGGGAGTCCCTGCTCTAGGCCTACTACACTGCTGCTGCCTCGCCAATGCCGGGAGTCTCTGCCCTAGGCCTACTACACTGCTGCTGCCTTGCCAATACAGGAGGTACCTGCTCTGGGCCTACTACATTGCTGCTGCCTCACCAGTGCCAGAAGTACCCGCTCTGGGCCTGCTACAACCAAGGCTCCCAGGCTCCGCTGCTAGGCCTGGCCGCCAGCACACCAAGAATCCTGGCTCGGACACTTTCCTCTGAAATGTTGCCTTGCCGGTGCCGCCATTTTGAAGAGTCTGCTGCCTCCTACCACCAGGAGGCTGCTGTCCACTCCATTGCTATGTCGATGCTGTTGACTAACCTGCCAAAGAAAAGAAAAATGAGAGAGAAAACAAAACAAAAAAAGCAGAAGTAAAAAGAAAGCAGACAGGATCGGATGAGCTCTGGGCTAGAGCTCACACACAGCTCTGCCACTATGCCACCATCTTGGACATCCACATAAAGTAACTTTCTTATAATAAATATATTAACTTTGAAAAACTGGACACTTTTCATGCCAGGGAGGTATCTTTGAATCACAATGTGGAAAAGGACTTTTAGTGTCTGATGTCGCTCCTGCCACTGCAGTTGTTTATCTGCGCATCTTTTGCAGTTTGTACCTTAAGAAATGATTAGATTTCGTAGATATCCTTACTGAAAGTTTTATTTTTACCTCTTAGGAATGAACTGAATGGATCTCTCCTCTCACTATCTGAAGTACTTTCCTGAGAGTTAAGTGTTCTTTAGACTGTAATAAACATGACAAATCATTAGTAATGCCACCAACAATGCAGTTTCTTATGCTTTCTGACTTTAAGTCATAAGATTCACACCTCTGCATTAGCCTGCAAAGAATATAAATTAAATCATTGATGGAAATTAACTAAATGCTGCACTCTTTTGTTGCATTTTGCCACTTCAGGAATGTTATTCGCTCTGAGATTGAAATAATTGTTAAAGATTTTCAATACCTTTTTGAATATGTCTGACATTTCATTTACCCCTAGGTGAACAATAACATGATTCCATTCAATCCCAATTGTGGCTGGTAGTATTGTTACATGTTCAGCTTCTGTCTTATTAAACAGTTTAGAAGCTATTCTATACATCAAAAATTGTTTTCTCCGGGGTGTCCAATTTTGTGTTATACTTGGTTCATCTCTGAAATTAAGTCTTCTTGACAATATTATTTCTGATGCCATATCTTCTCAATGTGAACAGGTATTTTGTTGTTTTTAAAGATTTTTATGCCCTTGATGGTGATGCATTGATAATGGAGATTTTTCCTCCATTTTGTGGCTGTAATGGAGGTTTCTCTATGCTTTGAAACATTGCTATGACTCCTGCTGTATTCTTATTGTCTTCAGAAAAAGTTCAGTACTACACCAGAATTGCATACCTCCTTAAAATTATCCTTTACTTATCTGTTCGAATTATCTTGTTCAGTGATTTCCCACCTCTCTGCTCCCAGAATTTATGACTTTTCTCAGGTGGCCCTCCTAGTTTTGGTTTCCTAATCCACCCTCAGCGATGCCTGACTGGAACTGCAACTATCTTTTTTTTAAAGTAACTGCCCTTCCAGCCCAAATTATTGCACCCTTTCATGTTTCCCCTGAAATGCAAGGGATTTCTTGGTTTGACTCACACAATCAACATGGATCAACATGGATTCAGGATCACTTGCAGAGATCACTGCCTTGCAATGTAGCCTGTACCTTTGTCTAAGATCTGCAGATTTTGTCTTTTCTAGCATGTCTTCCGTTAGTTTGAAGTCCATCTAGTTCACTAACACCCTTTAGGGAAGGAAATCTACCATCCTTACACAGTCTGGCCTGTATGTGACAGCACACTCACTGCAATGTGATTGATGCTTAACTGCTTTCTGAAATGGTCTGGCAAACCACTCAGTTCAAAGGCAACAAACACTGACCTTGCCCAAGTGCTTACATCCCACAGAAGGATAAAGAGAAAAAATGATCTGAAAGGCATTCTGTGTTGTTCACTGAAGTATTCCTCTGTACTGTGTGTTGCTATAAAGTTTATGGGGTTTCTTGTCATGAGAAATCAGCAATATCTGTTTCCCTTGAAATCTATGGGTGGCACGGTGGCTGAGTGGTTAGCACTGCTGCCTGGGTTTGATTCCAGCCTCAGGTGACTGTCTGTGTAGAGTTTGCATATTCTCCCCATGTCTGGGTGGGTTTCCTCCGGGTACTCCGGTTTCCTCCCACAATCCAAAGATGTGCAAGTTAGGTGAATTGGCCATGCTAAATTGCCCATAGAGTTAGGTGCATTAATCAGGGGTAAATATGGGGAATAGGTCTGGGTGGGTTACTCTTTGGAGGATCTGTGTGGACTAGTTGGGCCGAAGGGCCTGTTTCCACACTGTAGGGAATCTAAACTTCTAGGTCACCAGCATGTATTTTTATTGAAGCTCCAAAGTCTAATTTCTCTGAGTTTACACTATTTAGAACTAGAGCTGATTCACAAGTGTTCAGGAGGCTGCAGCAGAGACCATTATTACCATCATGTCAGAATGTTCTGCTCACTTCAAGCCCAAAGTGTTCTAGTGTGAATTAGGATATCCAACTTTCTGGTCCAACCATGAGTCTTGTTGAATAAAAAAAAAGAAGTTTAAGTACTGCTGGAAGAAGACATCTTGTCAAAACTTTGTACTTTGCACTCAACAAACCAAAGAATAGCAGCATTTTAAGTCAATGAGAGAATGTTGATTGGTTGTCAAGTGAACTCTGATTGGTACAGGTGTTGCCAAGGATAATGCACCAGTCAATGTTGACTGATTGGTCAAGGCTTTGGGCTGAGAAACAAATCAGCAAGTGCCTATCCCTGTTCTGTTGAGTCAGTGGACATGTTCTTTCTGTCTATAAAGAACTGTGGCCTATGTTTTAATGACTTCCAGCACACAGAAGGAAGCAAGCAACCTTGCAAATCAACTGGCCACCTGATGAAAACATGGTTTTTGTTGCGATATTGTAACTATGATGTGGAGGTGCAGGTGATGGGCTATAACCTGGTGTCATGTGATTTCTGATATTACAACTATGTACAAGTGATCCACCTCATTACAAAGAGTACACTAGCCCCCAGGTCTGTACCTTACAAGCTCCTTCTTTACTCTGACCAAGTACCTGTAAATAATCACAGTAAGTGGTGCTTTCTGCTCTCAGTCAAGTAGTAACTCTTTCAGATCCAGATACAATTATCACATTGCTATTTCTGAGAATCTTCAAAGTACAACTTGGCCACTCAAACTGTTTCTGGCAATACTTTGAAAAGTATTCCATTGACTGGAAAGGGCTTTGCGATGGCCAGTGTTTGTAAAAATGCATGAGTGGGCACTGCAAGAATCAAAGCTATGACCATCCATTTTTCAGATTTGTTTGTTCGGCATATAGTCCAGATGTCAGATACCACATAGGTTCTTCTTCTCTCAGCTCAGTGAGGGCACACAACACCTGAGAGAGGGCTTCAAGGACGAAAATCAACATGAAGAAATGTAATGCCAACACCAACTCATGGCACGCCATTGCCCTAGACTGAACATGATAGAGGCAATGTCTGTGGGAAAGATCCCAGAGCACTGAAACCCAAAGAAGACAACATCATGAGGTAATGGAAGAGTAGTGGAAAGAACAAGCCAGGACCTGATCTAATAATACCTGACAAGATACCATAAATAGCAATAAGTTCCTCACGTGCCTTAAAGCACATGGATACCAACTCAACTTCATACTCAAGCAAGACAATCACCCTTATCCTTGGCTAGCTAATGACAATATATAAATGCACAATAGTCTTTGTTTTTCTTGTTCTGTTTATCATGAGGGAACAAACGGAGAAATGAGGAGTAAATTACTGAAGACCAGAATGTCCAAAAGAAACAGTACTGAAAAGATTTGAGTTACAGGGAGAGGCTGAATAGGCTGGGGCTATTTTCCCTGGAGTGTCGGAGGCTGAGGGGTGACCTTCTAGAGGTTAGCAAAATCATAAGGAGCATGGATAGGGTAAATTGCCAAGGTCTTTTCTCCAGGGTGGGGGAGTCCAAAACTAGAAGGCATAGGTTTAAGGTAAGAGGGAAAAGATTTAAAAGGGACCTAAGGAGCAATTTTTTCATTCAGAGGGTGGTATGTGGATGAAATGAGCTGCCAGAAGAGGTGGTGGAGGCTGGTATAATGACAACATTTAAAAGGCATCTAAATGGGTATATGAATAAGAAGAGTTTAGAGGGATATGGTCCAAGTGCTGGCAAATGGGACTAGAGTAATACACAATATCTGGTGGGCATGGATGGAAGGATCTGTTTCTGTGCTGTACATCCCTATCACTCTATGTGAGCTGACACTATTTATGAAGCAAGTTCAGTAAAAGGAGGTTCAAGAGGTTTGTCATTTAATGTGAACTAGAGCTAAGTAATACTGTAATGTACAGTGTAAGGCTCTGGTGGAGTTGCAGGGGGGGGTGATGTTAGTGGGGGCACAGAAACCGTCAACTTCATTTCCTGGATGGAAAAACGTCAGAGCAGATCACTCAGATCACTCACTCAGAATGTGCTTAACATCCAAAGGAATGAAAATTGACTGGGTCCTACAAAGGGAGCCTAATCTCAGGGTCATCATAATATAAAAGGAGGCCATTTAACCCTACCTGCCTGTCCCAGTTGTCTGAGCACTTCAACTTTGTGCTAATCTCTCACCTTTTCCTTGTAACCTGCGCATTGTTTCCATTTTAAAAATTACCCAAATCCTTGTGGAATGCCTCAATTGAACCTGCATCCACTGCACTTGTAGATAGTGCATTTCAGACCCTAATGACTCTCTGTGTGAAAATGTGATTTGATCTGCTTCATGAGTTTATTACCCAGTGAATGTAGTCAAAGCTTCATTGCTCAATCACTGGCATGTGAGGCAATATTCAGTGGAACACTGGAGCAGTAAATGAGAAAACTACACCATCATCACTGCGAGATTTTATTATTCACATGGACTCCACCCCACCCTCCTCCCACAAAAGAACTGCTCCTTATCTACCCCCAAAGGTATTGACTTATGTGGGAGCTCCAGTTCTTCAGGTGCTAACGGCCCACTGGCCCCTCATCCAGGAACATTGCATGCAGTTAAGGTATTGAGGGACTTGGGCATAATGTGGAAAAATGGCTTAAGGCATCGCCCGTTATCTAGTCGAACAGTGAGAAGGCTTGAGGGGCTGAATTGCCTGTTCTTGGTATTATATTCCGATGATCATTGGGAATGTTCACCTCATGATTATCTCTCTGTAGGAATAATGCTGGGGCTATGTCTGATCCTGTTCAAACTTGGCACTTGCACATCCATTCCAGGGGCATTGGAGCAATGAAAGCTACTCTGGTACCACACAAACATAGAGTGGAAATTCACCAAGAACTTTCCTCACTCATACACCTCAGTAACGCACCACAAATTGTGTTCACATAATAAAGTATGCCTGGACCATTTGGTTAATGCATGACAAAATTAACACTGTTGATTATTAAAGGATCTAAGGTGTTTACCACTTTCATTAGAAACTCATGAACAATAGGTCAGGCATATTTTGGCTGGATTTACTGCAGTTGCTTTGACACCAAATTAAAATTGAAAATGCTCCGAGGAATACAGAAACATGGAAAGAAAGGTGCAGGAGCCTGCACCACCATTCAATATGATCATGGCAGGTCATGCAATCTCAACAACCCACTGCTGCTTTCTCTCTGTACCCCCTTGATCCCTTTACCAGCATCAGCTGTACTGTAAACTCATTGAAAGTACAATAGCTCACTTATTTCACAGGGACTTAACGCTGTGCATCACCAAAAATTAAATGCACACAAATTATGGGATCTTTGTTATGACATGGCTTCATATAAGCAGTTCATATAAGTTGCCAGTCAGGAAAACTACAGGTCAGAGAGGTGAAATGAGCCACACACAGTGTTGACAACGTTCATTTTAACAAACCCAAACACAACCTGATTAGAAATTTTTTTGATAAGGCTCTTCCCAGAATTCTTTCCTTTTTTTTATTGAGACAAACGGATAATTCCAAATTGCAGTATTCCCAACCGTTTTCTATGACTGATCACTGCCCCCTTTTGGATCCTCGCAGTGAAATTTCAGCACAACATTTACATTTTTTAAAATTTCTTTCTCTTCCCACATATACACACCAAGAAGGAATGCATCTATTTTCTCCCGCAGTGAGGTTCCTTCTGCAGTCATAAACACAAACATTAAAAAGGTCAGCATTTTGAAAAGAAGACACATCATCAAATGGACTGTACATAAAGGTTACAATGGTATTGATCTTTAAAATGTGACTTTAAACCTGTTTTACTGAAGTTTGTATATAGCCAACTTTCTAGTTCAAATTCTCTTGTGAAACACTATCACAACTGACTATCTTTTCCAAATGGTGTTAGTTTAATAACAGAACCTGAACTCCAAGTACAGTTTCAGGTCATCAGTTTTCAAAACTTAAATTGCTTTTATCAGTTTAGAGAACTTACTTTTCAAAAAAGAACCTTTAGACAGGTAAAACTAATGTTGAAAAGTATGTTTTGGTCTGGAAATGATTCAATGAAATTTTGTGTTTCAAGGTTCGACCAAAACATATTATGTAATCTGGGCATTAGTGTGAACAATACAATTATTGAAACAGTTAGTGGGCTAGTGTCAAAACCTCAGCTGAAACATGCATTACTAACCTAATTAACTTCCTGACAGAAATGATCAAATCCATTTAAAAATCAAAACAAGAACTTGATAAGAAGGCTTTCTGCCATAAGGTTGTTTACATTATGTTCTAGTTTTTGTTATCAAATATAACAAATATAACAAAGACAACAGACTCTTCTTCCTGACTGTGGATTATTTAATTTGCCCTCTTCATCTGCATATGCCAGATTTGATGGTTTCTCATAAAAGCTTGTATCTCCTTGGTAGTAAAAAACTTGAGATCTGGAAAATTGTGCCTAACATTAACAACAACCCATTCATATAAAAGCAAAGTTAAAAATCACACATCACTCGGTTATAGTCCAACAGTTTAAAGTCATACAACACCAAGTTATAGTCCAAGAGGTTTACTGGTATTTGGAAGCACTAGATTTCAGAGCGCTGCTCCTTTGTCAGGTGGTTGTGGAGTATAAGATCGTAAGACACAGAATTTATAGCAAAAGTTTACAGTGTGATGCAACTGAAATGATATCTTGAAAAAGACCTGGATTGCTTGTTAAATCTCTCATCTTTTAGAATGACCATGTTGATTTCAGTTCTTTCATATGCAAATCCCAGTACATTTTTTAAAAGTTACATTCTCAAGTGAACTTTAACAATAGGTGCCATGTCAGTCCAGATAATGCATTGAAGGTGTGTGGTGTCCTTTGTGAGGCTGTCTGTGCCCCAATGTTCAGACTGATTCTAATCTAAAAAAGGAGTTCACAAAATCTTACATGGATTCATGTAGTTTTTGAACAAAATAAAATGTAATTCTGCTAGTACAAATTCACCCCACAAACTTATATGTGTGTGTGCGGGTGGTGTGTGTGTTGGGGGGGATGTGAGTGTCTGTGAGAGAATATGTGTATGTATGTGAGTGTAAAGGGGTATAAGTCTGTGAGAGGGTGCATGTGTGCATGTGAGTGTGGGAATGTATGTGTGAGCATATGGGAGAGAGCTTATGGAGGAGAGATGGTCTGCATGAGTGTGAGTGTGTGTTTGTGTGTACTGCAGGGGGTCTCTCTTACATACAAGCTCTCTCTCATACGGTCACATATACACATCCACACACAGATCCACACACACATTCCCTCTCACAGATTATACCCCTTTACACTCACACTCACGCACATACACATACACACACTCTCTCACAGACTCTCACATCTCTTTCCCCCCTCCCAAAAGAGATGTGTTGTGTGATTTTTATCTTTGTACACCCCAGTCCATCACTAACACCTCCAAATCATATAAAAGCAAAATACTGTGGATGCTGAAAATCTGAAACAAACACAGAAAATGCTGGAGGAACTCAGCGCATCTGTCAGTACCTGTGGACAGAGTGCAGTATGACTCTTAGAATCGTAGAGCCCCTACAGAGTGGAAAGAGGCTATTCAGCCCATCAAGTCTGCACTGAGCCTCTGAATAGCATTCCACCCAAACCCATCACCCGGACCCTACCCCCTTAACCTGCATTACCATGATCAATCCACCTAACCTACTCATCTTTGGACTGTGGGAGGAAACAAATAGTACTCAGCAGATGCATGGAGAGCAATGTAAACTCCACCCAGACAGTAATCCAAAGCTGGAATCAACCCCAGGTCCCTGGCACTGTGAGGTGGTAGTGCTAACTGCCATGCATCTTCTTCAGTTATAGAGTCATGGAGATGTACACGGAAACAGACCTTTCGGTTCAACTCATCCATGTTGACTAGATATCCTAAATTAATCAAATCCCATTTGCCAGTACTTGGCCCAATATCCCTCTAAACCCTTCCTCTGATCATGTTTGGAAATGGAGAGGAGGTATGTTTCAATGTATAATAATATATTAAATTGTTACACCTGCACAAACATCCTTTCAACATTTTCCATTATAAATTTCTATGTCTATATTTGTAATGGATAGTTCCTATGTAAACTTGTCACACTTTATTGCACCTTCAATTGAAGTCTTACAGCACTATCAGTGGCATAGTAGTGCAATTACAGTTTGAAATAAGGAGGGGCATCAATATGGAAATGAAGCCTGAACTTCACCTCAGAATTGATATTAGCTAATTAAACAAAAGACCCAATTATAATGTCACCGCAGCACTGACAGAAGTGCGCCAAGCGTTACTTGAGAAGCAGGAGAAGTAGGGGAACTGTGTGACTTCAAGAACATAATGAGGGACCCACTGACCCAGGACTAGCTACCTGTGTTTGATATTGTATCAGTATAGGCCAAGGTAAGGACAACAGGGTGGCTGTGTGTGTGTGTGTGTGTGTGTGTGTGTGCTGTCTGGTGTACCACCTGGTTGGGAAGAGCTGTAGAGTCAGGAGTCTTTGATATTTTCATTATACTCCCAGGCATATCAGCCTGATGCTAATGAGACACATAGTTAATGTTGGTCTGTACTATTTAAGGAATACAACAATTAAACAATATAAGCATTCAAATTAAACTTTTAAAAAATAAATAAGAAATGGAAAACAAGAAAGAGTTTAGGAACAAAGAATGCTTAAGAAGTAAAATGTATTTAAATAAAGGATTGCAATCCTTTTCACTGTGTTATAAGATAATTCAGTTTTAATGTACAATCATGCAAACTTTTTTTAAAGATTAGATTCCCTACAGTCAGCCCAACAAGTCCACACTGACCCTCCGAAGAGCAACCCACCCAGACCCATTCCCCTACACCTAACACTATGGGCAATTTAGCATGGCCAATTCACCTAACCTATACATCGTTGGACTGTGGGAGGAAACCAGAGCAAACCCACGCAGACACAGGGAGAATGTGCAAACTCCACACAGACAGTTGCCCAAGGCTGGAATGGAACCTAGGTCTCTGGTGCTGTGAGGCAGCAGTGCTAACCATTGAGCCACCGTGCCACACCGTTGCTTGTCTTGTAGTTTTAACTGTTGATGTCTTTCCTCAATCATGAGCCCATTCTGCTACAAATAGCACTATCTATCATTGTCATCTCATTCCTTAAGGTTTTTTAAAATTTCGTTTTGAAATTCACTCATGGGATGTGGGTGTCACTGGCACGCCAGCAGTTATTGCTTAGCCCTAGTTGCCCTCGATAAGGCACTGTGAACCACCTTCTTGAACAGCTGCATTCCATGATGTGTAGGTTGATCCATTATGCTTTTGGGAAGAGAGTTCTAGAATTTTGATCCAGTGACATTAAAGGGATGGATGTATATGTCCAAGTCAGGATGGTAGGTGGTTGAGGGGAACCTGCATGTCATGGTGTTCCTATTTATTTACTGCCTTTGTCCCTTTAAGGTGGAAATCGTCATGGATTTGGAAGATACTGTTGAGGGAACCTTGGCAAATTCCTGCTTCTATTATATCACAATATTAGATTCCCTACAGTGTGGAAACAGGCCCTTCGGCTCAACAGGTCCACACCGACCCTCCGAAGACTAACCCACCCCCCTCTGACTAATGCACCTAATACTATGGACAATTTAGCATGGCCAATTCACCTAACTTGCACATCTTTGGATTGTGGGAGGAAACCGGAGCACCCGGAGGAAACCCACGCAGACACAGGGAAAATGTACAAACTCCACACAGACAGTTGCCCAAGGCTGGAATCACTGGTATTAGTTTCACTATGGCACACAACCTATTTCAGATATTTTCGCCCATAACCTCTGAATGGATCACTGCAATCATCCATTAAGGAAAGTGGAAGGGTTTTCAATAACCCTGAAGAGACACGTCTTAATTATCTTTGATGAATTCCCTCTCATCACCATCCCATAGAATCACCAAGCTTGCAAGCTGCCTCGAATAACAACTGTGAGACTCCACCAGTATCTTTCTACTCAGTAGCGTATGTTAATCATATTGATCTGTGTCGGCATACATTTCTCACTAATCTAATGAAATAAGATGAATGATTATCAATCTGGACCCTTCTAGAATACCAGATGATGCATTAAAATAAGTCTTTCACATGTGACACTAACACTTACACTTCTATCCAAGTTGATGGGAGGAATATTGTACAATAATTTCTGCAATGACACTTCTTAGATGACTTTGAGTCTTTGGCTAACTGATAGAGCAGTAAAGTGATAAATAAGAATTTTCTGGGCTTGGGATGATCTGGAGGGAGTTTTATTTTGCAGTTGAACATTCTGTCACTGACCTGTAACTACTTGATATGACACCGAGCAGTAAATTTGACAAAATGTCTCATTATTCGTCACTGACTTTCTTCATCTTAATGGGCACCAATTTATTCGCTTCCAAAGAAAATCTATACTTTTCATGCAAATAATAAACAAGAAAAAATAGCTCTTAGAAGAATAGTGATAGATACATAAGTAACAACGTCTTGTTACCATTATGCCAGATCTTAACTGATTGCTTTGGTCACTTGAATGGAATTCTCAGTAAGTTGCTGAATATAAAATTTTAAGGAGTAGGAATTGCCAAATTGCATTGACTGAAATGAAGTCAGAATGCAGAATTCGTGATCATTTGATTCAGTGCAAGAAGCATGTTTCCATTCTGTCAGTCTTGGATGAACACAAACTGTAAGTCCAGAAGATAGGGCTGGAGAATGGCACAAGCTGGGTTGCTCTTTCAGAAACTGGTACATCACAATAGGTTAAATACCTCCTTCTGTGCTGTGAGATGTTAAGCTTTTAAGTAAAAGTGCATAAGCAATTACTCCTCTGTTTCACCCAAGTTGCATGTAGTTACAGGTTACAATAGGAAAAGCACTGTAAAGTTGCTTGGGTTTTCTGTTGAGTTGGTCTATTATTGTTCATCTTATGTTGAGTTGGTAATGGTCAGTGCAATGGATGGTTGTTTTGTCCACTGACTGGTATGTTAGATAGCTGCTAGGAAATGATATCTGTCTGATACATTGGTCCTGAAGTTGCTGAGATCTGGACAACATGTCCTTATTAACCAAGTTAAATTTTTTTCAGTCATGGTTTACAAAGGAGGAAAATAGGAAGACTTTTGACCACTATTATGTGAGTTATATTTTGACCATGGTATATACTGCCATATCTTGAAAAGGGCTCTGGCCTGAAACATCAATTCTCCTGCTCCTCTGATGCTGCCTGACCTGCTGTGCTTTTCCAGCAACACACTCTCAACTCTGATCTCCATCATCTGCAGACCTCACTGTCCCCTATATACTGCCATATAATGAGCTGCATTCAAGAGCTGGAGTGGCTCAATGAAGAAGAAGCCTCTGGTTGCAAATCCAAGTCCATGACTTGCTGGTTATGAAAAAACCCAGCCACTGGTGCAGACAAAGCAGTGTGTATATATGCTGGTTTCCAGCTCTGATTAAATGGGAAGGGCTAACAGCAGGATGGTATATGGCTGTAAAACCATCTACCAATCCAAAACATAAAAGTCAAAGCTTGATGAAGTTGATCAACATCCTTTACGGTGAAAGAATAATTGAGTAAATGGCATTTGGAGTTTGCAGGAATAGTATCTAGATAAATTGCCCAAGGTAGTAACCAATACCAAAGGATGCTAACTGAGATCCCTAAATGTGTTTGATTCGACTTCAGATGAGCAAATAAAAATGAACAATTATTGGGCGTGTGGTTTCAGTTGAGTCTACCAAACATGTGTAAAGCTGTCCTGAAGGTAGCCTCTCAATGTTGTAGACACATGAAATGAGTTTGATGGTGGAACATGCAAGAATGAGTCAAAGGAGAAACTCAGGTAATATCACAGGAAATTAGGGCTTCTTGCAAAATGGCTGCCTGGCTGTCCACATCCTTCTGGAATACTGGTGTGAAATGTGTAAGGATTTTAATAAGATCTGCATAGGACTTTCTATTTCATTGTTGGTATTTGAAGACACTTCAGAGTGTTTCCCTTGCTAGAATTTCCCCTTGTAACAGTTAAGACACGCCAAGGAGAATAAGGCATTGGGCAACAACCAAAATGTGGATATATAAATTCAGACAACTGACAGTTTCAGTCATTGGGTTAAGGGAGAGATTGAAAGTGAGTTATCTATTGGTGGGACTCTCAGGAAGTTTTCAGGTGGTCCATTCAATTCATGCCATCCCACCTCCTCAAACATTGGAAATAACCCCACTGTCTGTATAACGAGGGATATCCCAGTTTTTTTTTCCATTTGCATCAACATGAGGGGAACCTGGAAAAGAGTCATCTGATGATGTGATGGGTTGTTTTCTTTTTGCCTCGGAAAGAATCTGAGCCAGTGAGTGGGCAGAATGATTTATCAAAACTCCCTAATTTTCCTGTTTTTTTTCTATCAATGCCAAACTATCTAATAACAACAATAACAAACTAAACTAAAGCTTGGAGCAGGGGGCTGAAGTACTTTCTAGTGCAGGAACTGGTGATGTCATCCCACATGGCATCAGTATAATCACAGATGTGAACTTTTTTCTAGTTGGGAAATGGGCTATTTTGGGGGAAATTAATCTGTGGCTATGTCCATGTTTATACTTCCCCAGTGAAGGAAGCGGGGCCTTGGTCATGTCAACGTTGAATAACACGAAAAATCAACTTTTGGAGAAAAAAAAATGCACTGTTTTCAATGCACCTTTTCCAGTAACACTCCCGATAAACGCTAAAAACCAATGCAACCTTAATCCCGTCCTGACATGTGAAAGGACGGGATTGCTGTTCTCTGCTTAAATACCTAAGACAGGTATGGTTCCCCCAGAGGATTGGCAATCAGACCAACATGCAGAAATCCTACATTACTCCCAAGAACTTGAACCCAGACATAGCTACAGTGTCCCCTACAGTTACATGCTGTGCAACAGCCTGTTCTGAAAAAGGGTCACTGGACCTGAAGCCTTAACTCTGATTTCTCTCCACACCTGCTGAGTTTTTCCAGCATTTTTTTGTTTTTATCATCTGAAAGGGATTTGAGTTTCAGGGCTGGGTTAGACCTACAAGTCTCGTGGGGTGGGGAGTGGAACAAAATATTTATCCGATCCATTCTTAACAGTGCCGTGGATTAACATGGCTGGAGCAACAGATAAAGAAAGACGTTTGTATCTCAATAAAAACCGAAAGAACTGCGGATGCTGTAAATCGGAAACAAAGAGAGATATTGCTGGAGAAGCTCTGTGGAGAGAAATCAGAGTTAGCTTTTGTGTCGAGCGACCCTTGTTTGGAAGTTGTCTTTTTTAATCTTTATGCTTTATATAATTTCTTTTTCTGCCTTCGTGTGTGTGTGTGTGTGTGAGTCTGAACCCTAGCCCTGAAGGTACATTAAGGTGAGTCTGTGTTGAAATCAAAGCGGCGAATACCGATTAGTCACTGCACATCTTTCAAATTTGGAAAGAAACTATGATTTTTTTTTTGAAAACACACACACAGGGGTGAGTTTACAGATGCACGCCCTCTTCCCAATCTCTAAGGGTTATTAAAAACGAGGACCCAATGTCAGTAACTTGGAGTGTCAAAGAGAGGGAGGGGCAAGTGATTATGTGGGCGGGGGCATCTCCGCTTAAACTGCAAGACTTGGGAGAAAAAAAAGTTCATCCAGAGCGCCCGTGCGCCGAGCAAAGTTGAAGAGAGAAGGACATTCCGTGATAGAGCTCGGGACAGCGCGCTATCGGAGCCAGCTCCAGCCTCAGAACTACCTGACTGAACTTTTTTCTCGTTCGACACATTCTCCGTCCGACAGAAACCCCCCCTAATTCCCAAGACAACACACTCAAAATACAAGGAAAACCCCGAAGAGAGAAATGCCCGGAAAGAATAAGAGAGGAAAAGGAAAAGGCAGAGGGAGAAAGGGCCGAAAGGGAGAGAAAGTTGGAGAAGAACCTACTGCAGGTAAAAAAAAAGTAAAAGGAACCAAACTTTTTCTTAAACCTCCCCACGACTGAATTCGGAGTTGTCATTGAGAAAGTTTCACCCGCGAGACTTGTTGCTCCGATTTACTCCTGAGTGGCAACACTTTTCCCAAAAGTCTCATTTTGTTCGCTTTTATCATTGGGCACGGAGTTATTGAACCAAAGGCATAATTCCTTCAGATTATGGTCAAATTGACTTTCTGTTTTATATGTGTGAGATAGTCTATTTGTTGGTGTTGTAGAAGGAGGGTCTGGGGGAAACGAGTTGTCTAGAGCGCGTGTGGGATTCGAACCCCACTGGCAGTGTTACCTGCCAGTCCCCCGTCGCTGTGCTACGTCCTGAGCAGAGCCGGTCCTCAGCGCTTGTACCTGCAGAGACTGCGGCTCCCTGTGCCCTGTCAGGCGCCTTTAGGCGTGGCGAGGGCTCCCTCTGCTGGACCCTGACCCTCCCCCCTCATCCTCACCTCCTGAACCTGCCATCTCTCTCTCTCTCTCTCTCCCTCTTTCTCTCTCTCCCTCTACCCAAGCTGTGTTCCTACAGAGAGAAGCTTGAGGATTACTACTACTGGAACTTGACCATTCGTCTCTGTCCCATTGGGGCACCACCAGAGTGTCATTCGAGTGAAAGTTGCGTTGAACCTCTAGAATGGTCAAATGCCCAGCCTGACTTGGCAACTTCTTTTTCCAAATTGATCTTCTTTTGTCAACGGAAGAAAGGGAATACTTTTTTAAGAGGAGCTTTAAAAAATAATCTTTCTTGGGTGGTGAATAACAAGTAGATGGCTGTTCTGACAGATTTTGAGAGCCTTTGGCATCTGCTGAAAGGGCAGATTGAGGAAAAAGCAGGCAACAAAATGAGCTAAGGGGAGATCTCTTGCTGGAACCAGTTCAATAGATCCAGGGGCTCCCTTTCTGTTGCGTGAATTTCTCTGATCAAGATCAAAGGAGAGGAAAGAATATTTGCCAATCACAAGTTAGTGGTTAATCTGTAAGCTGGCAAAGTATGGAATGGTGGTGTGGCAGGTTCAGTGGTAACTTTCAAGATAAAATTGGGTTTATACGTAAAGATGGAGAGAGTAAAAGGCTACTGGAACAGAATAGGGGAATGGGACTAATTCAATGGCTCTTTCGAAGAGCCAGCATTGGAGAATATACTGAATATCTTCAATTAATTATAAGACTTCTTTGAATAAATGGAGGAAGAAAATCAGGAAACCTATGTGTGGCCAATCAATAGATAGTGGTTCGTTTGTCATTTTCTTTGAGTCCACAGTGCTGTCAAGGTGTGCAGCGAGAATGTTGAGAGAGTACTTTCATTGAATTGGCATGGTAGGAGAGCATGAGAGAAATTAGCACAGAGATTTATGAACTGCTGAAAGCTTTCTGATCCATGTTAAACAGCTTTGTTGTAATGTTGCATTGAAAGCTGCTTTCGTTTGAAGCTGCTCATCTCTAGTTCTTTATCAGTGAACTCTGAGCTGCTATCCAAAATGATCCCAGGATACTGCCTGCATTACAGACTGCAATGACAGCGTGAACTGTATTGTTTTATGTTCCAGTTTTGTTGCTGCAAGTTATCATCAACGAGGATCGTCAGTTTAACGAAATGCTCTGTTGTCGGTTGGTCAAAGGAGAGGAATTGTATCTGTAAAGTCTTTCATGACCTCACGATATTCCAAGCCCCATTTCAGTTCAGTATGGTGATTACCACAGTTTTCATAATGGCACATGCTGATCAGGTAATCTCGCTCACTGATGTTGTTTGAGTAAAAAAATATTGGCCAGCACTACCAGGAAAAATTCCCTGGCTGTTCTTGTAAATTGTCCCATGACCCTTTCTGCCTCTCACCTGAGAGGGTGGGACCTGGATTTAACTTTGCCAAAAGGTGAGGCAGATAATACACAACCAAGAAAGTTCTGAAGTGGGTTACGGCCATATCAGATTTGGTGACTAGCTGTACTAATGAATACCTTTCTAGGAATAATTAGCTAATACAGTGGTAGTAACCTCAATTAGTGACATTCATAGGAAACTAGTTAGCACACTCATTTGCAGATTGGTGTCTATTATTTTTAAACAAATAACATCTGCATAATATTGAATCCACAGCAATGTGGTTTGTGCATGTCAATTACGTATACTTATGTGTCACTGTTTGAAATGTCTACCCTTTCAAATGAAGCGCTTTTGGATAACTTTGTTTTTGTGACATCAGAAACGTGGATATAATCGTTAGCTCCTAGGCTTTCAGTGAAAACTGATGACTTGACTCTGTGTCTTTTCATGTATTGAAATTAATCTATTGTTGGCATAACTACATGTCAATAGTTAAAATATTTAATCAGATAGTTGAAAACTATCTTTTCTACTATGCCTGAATGTCACAACCTAGTTGATAAGTGGGCTCTCTTTGGGATTTAAAAGTTATTGTACAATTAAATGACATTCTAGATGTTGCTTGGCAGTACAGAACTTGAGTATTGCTTGTTGAATCCTTTCATTTTACACTCATCAGCACAATTTGGAAGAAACTCCAATGGTCGCATGGTGGCTCTGTGGTTAGCATTGCTGCCTCACGGTGTCAGGGATTGGGTTCAACTACTGTCTGTGTGGGTTTCCTTGGGTACTCTGGTTTTCTCCCACAGTCCAAAGATGTGCAGATTAGGTGAATTGGCCATGCTAAATTACCAATAGTGTTTGGGGATGTATAGATTAGGTGCATTAGTCAGGAGTAAATATAGCATAGGGGGAATGGGCCTGGTTGGGTTACTCTTCAGAGGGTCAGTGTGAACTTGTTGGGTCAAAGGGCCTGTTCCATGCTGTAGAGGTCCTGTAAAGGAAAAGCTTTGTTTATACTATGAGAGGAGACTGCAAACTGATTGGCATTGCCATGGATAATGTACCAGTTAATAGTGACTGAAAGCTTTGACTCTGGTTGTTATAGATTTAGGTTGTTGTGTCACATCAGTAGTTTCCTTAGCGCCTCCAAAAAACAGCCTGAACATATCGGAAGCAAGAGTTTGTTGAAGGCAAATAAACAACAGGGAGACAATTTTGAAATATTTCAACTTTCTTAATAAGAAAATTAAAATTATGAAGTTGTGATTGCTGGGGCATTAGTAAGATCTACAACTGAAAATATACAAAACATCAAATGCTAAACATCTGCCAAATATAAGTACTGCGCTTCAAAATGGAGTCTCAATCTTTTACAATCCATGTATTAGAGTAAATGTCATATACTTCATTGTCTACAAAATTATTTAGCAGCCTGCTAAACCGATCTTATCTTAATTTCAATAACATCTAGAAGCAAACTATGAAAGAGGAGTTTTAAGATCACTGCTTCCTAAATAACCTATTACTCCAAAAAAAAGTTTTGTTTAACAAGTTGGTGAGAATGTTTTCTTATTTTACCAATTCTGTTGTTGTCACAAATCATCTTTGATTATAGTGTCAGCTTTTCAGTAGTTTTAAGAGTGGAGTCACATTTATGTTACACTTAGCAGTGATCTATAGTTTCAATATTGAAGCTCTCTTTACCTAATCAATGTTTCTTCATCCTGAAGGCATTTTGTTTTCAAAAGTGATACCTCTTCTTGTCAGGAATAATGTAATCTAATGTATTGTGTAACCTCTGATCCTTATAACCTGGCCTATGCAACTCAACCCTACGTGTGCTTGTGTTTCTTATTCATTGGTTTGTTCTGAATGGGTTTCCTGGAGATTTGAAACATGGTTGGTATTGTTTTATTGATGAATCAGTAATAAAACATAAAACTAGAGCATCAACACGTGTTCATGTTGATCAGTTTATGGTGAATGTGAAAAATTTCATCAGTGCACCTTTCAGTTCTGTGTGACACACCTGTACAACTCAGGAAAATGGATCTAGGACTATAAGACCATGTGATATGGGAGCAGAACTAGCCATTTGGCCCAATGAGTCTGCTCCACTACAGAGGAACCTCGACTATCTGAAGGACACAGGCGGGGAGTATTTGGTTTGGTTAATCAAATACCGGATAACATAGTTAGCAAAGCATCGGGACCTTGCAATTTTGTTTGGATAATCCGAAATTTGGTTAACCAAATGTCGGATAATCAAGGTTCCTCTGTACTCGATTATAGCTGATATGTTTCTCAATGCCATTCTCCTTCCTTCTTCCCATTAGCCTTGATACCCTCATGAATCAAGAACCTATCCATCTCTGCCTAAAAGACACTCAGTGACTTGGCTTCTAGAGCCTTCTGCAGCAATGAGTTCCACAGAATCATCCACCTGACCTCCCCCCCCCCCCCCCCCCCCCGCCCCACCTTTCCAAACTAGGCTGAAGAAATCCCTTCTCATCCCATCTAAAGTGTCATCCCATCTCTGAGGCTGTGCCCTTGACTTCTTCACCTAGAATTACATTGGCTTGATTCCGCATTGTAAATCCTTTCTATGCGACATTCCACAACTTAAACTCACAACCCTCCTCCCACTCTGCTGCAGAGGTGACATATCCTTCTGCTCGCCTTCTCTTCGAGGATGTTCAGTCATCCACTTAAGTGAAAGCGGGGATCAGGACCCCAAGTTGGCTCGTGAGCTGAAGTTTGAGGTTTCAAGCGTGGAGGCAGCAATGGTCACTATCGAGCTCTGACCAAGTTACAACAGCTGGACGGCTGGCTTCCCACTCAAACAGCTTGGAACACTGCCAAGCCTCAAACTGGAACAAACTTGGGAAGCTCTGCCTTAAATGTATCAATGTTCTCTGGCTCACTATGACAAGGGAGTGCCACATTCTCACCACTGACTGTGTGAAGAAATTCCTCCTCAACTCTTTATCCTATGTGAAACAGAATATTGGCGAGGTCTGAACATTAGGAAAGATCATTTATACGGTGGCTTTCATGACAGGAGGGCATCATAATCCACTTCACAGCTAATTAAGTCATTTTGAAGTGTAGTCCCTGGTGTATTGTGGGAAGCATGTCAGCCAATTTGCGTATAGTAAGGTCCCATAACAGCAATGTGATAATGATCTGAAAAATGCTGTATGGGAGTATTGGAGGCGACACGGCACTTTAGTGCAAGCTGTTTTTGCATTAGAGGAGAACAGATGCATAATTCTACCATTATCCGCTCTATAAACAACTGAGTTGGTAGACATACATGATTTCGCTGTTGGAATGTGTTTGCTTGTGGATGTGAAAGTGAACTAGTGGGAGCAGGTCATTGCAGAGTTAACACAGCCATAAACACCAGCACCCTCTGAGAAGTTTTAAACCAGTGATTTTTTTTTTCCCCAGGCTGGGGCAAAAACTCAATGAATCATAAAATTACCACATGGTTGATAATGGCACTTGAGCCACTGAAGTAACTTAATTGGAATCATAGTTGTATTTTCAATGTAAATACACTTCTAACCTTAACAGGTGCCACCCAGTTGCTAATGTTATATGGTTTAAACTTTGCAGGTTGGAATAGCAAAGGTGAGCTCTTTCTGGATTTTGGAGTTTTCTAAAATAGAGCTAGGATGACCTAAGACACATGTATCTGAACTGGAAAACATTGTAGATATAAATGCATACCTGGAATTAAAACAATGACAAAACATTGTAAAGCATATCCAAATATTATACATTCCGTGTTTCCATTTCCAAAGTACTGGGCTGAAATGACATCAAGGACATTGAGGGTCATTATATGAGTCAAAGAATTTCCAAATAACCGGTGTTTCCAGACTAGAGAGGTTATTGTGGTTAACAAATGAAAATGCTGCAATAGTTTACATTTCATTGTTATGTCATAGGATTGCATGAAAGCTGCATTAGACTGAAACTGGAAAATCTCCTCTGGATCTGTATAGAAAATCCCTGTTAAAATGTTCCTAGAACACTGCTTGGGATTTGTTGTAACAGTGGTGTTGACACTCACAATGATAATGGAATAATAATTTACTGGTTCCATCTGGATTAGGTGGTTGTGTATACCCCATTAACACAAAGCACTATCACATTTTTCTGCCACAGCATAATAGTTGAGGAGATTGTTTAAAATGGATCTTGATTGGTGGCAACAGAACCTTGCTTGTCCCCAAAAATTTAGTGCCTGCAGAGCTGCACATAGATGTGTTGAAATATTAATATTAAACTTCATTAGATGCTTCAGGGATTAGTGCTGCACACTACTTCAATGTAGTGTTTTACCTTTTTTGCATTTGTTATTCATAAAATCACAAGATTGTCATTCTGTGCCATAACTATCTTTTATAGTAGAACACAATTCTATTGTAGGATCCAATTCCTTAAAGAATTCCAGGACTTTTCTTTCTTCTACTCGATCTGAGAAATTCTTGCATGCGTTGATTACTCTGTGTGTAGAATTTAGTCCTGATATCGGTCCTCAATTTGTTCTTTGCCTTTTTGAATCTATGTTCCCTTTTCCTACCCATGTAAAGTCATATACCACGGAAACAGACCCTTTAGTCCAAATAGTCCATTCCGACCATAATCCTAAACTAAACTAGTCCCACCTGCCTGCACTTGGGTCATATCTCTCCAAACGTTTCTTATTCATGAACTTATCTAAAATGTTTTTTAAACATTGTAACTGTACCCGCATCCACCACTTCCCTTGGAAGCTCATTCTACACACAAACCACTCTTTTTTTTAAAAATATGTCCCTCGTGTCCTTTTAATCTCTTTCTCCCAACACCTTAAAAAATATGCCCCCAGTCTTGAAATCCCCCACCCTAGTGGAAGTAACTTAGCTTAATGATTTGGAGGTGCCGGTGTTGGACAGGGGTGGACAAAGTTAAAAATCACACAACACCAGGTTATAGTCCAATAGGTTTATATGGAGGCTCTAGCTTTCAGAGCTGACAACCACTGAGGAAGGAGCAGTGCTCTGAAAGCTAGTGCCTCCAAATAAACCTGTTGGATTATAACCTGGTGTTGTGTGATTTTTAACTTTACTATAATGCAATACTCTGTATTTATTTTTCCATTCCTGTTTCTAAATTATCACCCTCATATCTTGGGGAAAGCTTGCTGCTCAGCCTGAAAAAACCCCTACAACTCATCCATTAACTCTGGTGTCTCCTGACTGAGGATCAGTCAAGTGACTCTTTTCTCCACTGTCTCCAGCTCTTGGGTGTCAGTAACCAGAATTCAGCCCAGGACCCAAGGCCCAACCTGATCATGTAGTTTGACCATGACTTTCCCCTCTGCCTTGTAATCTATCAGTTTGTCTGGAATGGGTCAAATCCAGTTGGCTTTGTTGACTGCTACTGTATGGTGGCTGGATCAATTGAAACTTTGAAACTGCTAAAACCTCTTTTTCGGTCCTTTCAACACCACTCATGGTACCAGAGTTGCTTGCCATGTCCAACAATTAGATTACTTACAGTGTGGAAACAGGCCCTTTGGCCCAACAAGTCCACACCGACGCGCAGAAGCGCAACCCACCCCTCTACATTTCACCCCTTCACCAACATTATGGGCAATCTAGCATGGCCAATTCACCTAACCTGCACATTTTTGGACATTTATGCAGCAATGTAAAATGCTTTCAGTTACTACTTATTTATTAGCAGGATAGTCTTCATTAATATGCTTTTTTTGCATTCCCACTTTCTTTGCCAGCGGTTTTACTGGATTAGAACCGCATGTAAGCCATTGCCTTATTGCACAGGTTGTGAGCACTAAATGTCTGCTGTCTGTTATAATCAACCTCCTGGTCACAGAAGTGTTAAACTGAATTTATGACTGTAATTGATTGCCGGTCTGATAATGCCTTCATGCTAATAGTCTCATCCTTGTTTTCGAATCTCCTTTTCCTACCTTCAATCCCCAATAGTCTTCCCATCCTCCATGATCTCTGTGTCCCTGCAGTGTCGATCTTTCATATCCCTGACTTTGTTGCTCCATCTTTGGAAAACATACATAGAGCTATATAAGCCCTAAACCTCTGGAGTTCTCTCCTCTAACTTCTCTGTCATTCTATTCCCTTTGAAATCTGTCTCTCCCACCAGAATTTGGATTACCTGCATGTGTAATAACTCTTTGTAAAGTGTTTTAATATTTGGATTGGCGCAATCTAAATGCAAGTGCAACTGGCATGCAAATACTTGCTCTTGAGGGGGTCAATATATGTTGTTGACCTTCCTTTTCATGGCGTTATTTATGTAAGATCAATCGCCATTCCATTAAATGGCTTTTAAAAGTAAGCAGAGGTTTTGTTGATTCTTTGCTGCTCATTCATTTCATAAGCTACAGGCTGACATGAAAACGGCACCATCAGTGTCAATCTCTGCCATAGTATAGCCAGGTAACATCCGATAATCACTCTTCGAAGTGATGATTGGAATGTTGTCAACGTATTGATCACCATGATGCTGCAGGGTGCAAAAGGACACAATCATTTTGCAACTGCACGTTTCTTTGCCAAGTCAACAAAACTTGTATGGACTGAGAGACACCAATGAGATTCCTCTTCTCCCTCCACTAGGCTCCGTGGTTTGGATTTCTCTCTGCAGAATCAACGCTGCCTGGGACCTTTCATTGGGTTAAAGGCACTAAATCAATGCAAGTTGTTATCTGAGTTTGGGAAATTCCATCACAGTTTCAGAGGTGTACAGAATATCGAGTCAATGGCAGGATTAGGAACAGAGGTGAGTAGCTCCTCTGAAAGCCCCCCGTCATTATGCCAGTCTTCATCCCAACTTACGGCCAATTTTAGGAGTAATTCTGGAGTCAAATGTAGGCCAGACCGGGTAAGGATGGCAGACTTCCCTGAAAGGCACTAGTCAGCCAGGTGAGCTTTATGGTCATCAATAAAGCCTTAATTCCAGATACATTTAAAAGGATTCAAACTCCTCCACATGTCATGGTGAGATTCACACCCAAGTCCACAGAACCTTCTGGATTAATCGTCTCGCAGTAATGCCATTAGGCCATTGTCTGTCGTATTCTGACTATGAAAACAAAAACCTTATTAAATTATACGATGTTGGAAAGGGTCAAGGGTCCTTGGCTTTCCAATAACGCCTGCTGCTTTCTTCAAGCTGCAGGCCTCTGATTGGCACTCCTTCTGAATATAAACAACCCCTCTGATACCTGATTGACCAGATGAGTTAGAAAGAAATGATGTTTCATAGACCTGATCTTGCAGTTCCTCTCTTGTTTCAAGTGTATAATTTCCTGTGACTTGTCAAAGGAAAGGCACAGACAAGGACACGTATTCAACTCATTACTGCTACATCTGCCAGCAGGCATGTCTTTGTAATGTTACAAGTCTAAAAACACATTTCAAGTGTTTAAACTTCAGCAGCTGCAGTGAACACTGAAGTGGGAGATTTGCCCTGCCATGGAGAAATCACTGTGCTTCAACAGGGAATTTTCTTTTCAAAGAAGGCAAGATTGTTTTGGCAACTGTATTTTTTTTTAATTCATTCATTCCTGGGCAACATTAGTTTGGCCAGCATTTATTCGCCATTGAGAAAGTGATGGTTAGCCAGCTGCATGAAACGCTGCTGTCCTTGTCATGATTGGGACACCCGTAGTGCTTTTAGGAAAGGAATTTTGGGATTTGGAGCAGCCACAGTGAAGGAGCAGTGATGTCGTTCCGTGTCAGGATGGTGTGTCCCTTGGATGGGAACCCAGTGGTGTTCCCATGCAGTTGCAGCCTGCATCCTTCTAGGCAATAGAGGTCATAGGTCTCAAAGGAACATTGATGAATTTCTGTAGTGCATCTTGTAGATTCTACACCTGCTCCTACTAAGTATTGTTGGTGGAGAGAGTAAATGTCTCTGACTCTGGATGGAGTGCCAATCCAATGGGCTACTATTGTGTCAAGCTTCTTGAATGTTGTTGGAGCTACACTCATCCAGAAAAACAGGGAATTTTCCATCACACTCCTGCATTATGGTTGACAGGCTTTGTGATGATATGGAGTCAGAGCTCTGCTTAGGATCAAGTAGGTCGATGAGATATTGGAGTGCCTTGAATAGTGGGCAGCTCTAGTGGCTTGAGAACGGATTTTATCTCTTAATAAAAGAACAGCCACGTCCAGAACAGATTAGCATCCCGAGATGTTAAACCTTGACAGTAGTTGCGTTCAGTGTTTTCTAAAACCTAATCTGGCTGAGCCGTTCTAATTCTGATGGAAAAGAAACAAATACTAATTACCAATTTCTCTGCATGACAGAAACAGAATAAATCCTGTAAATAAAATTAAGAGTTTACGTAATAGCTATTCAGACAGATTACACCGTTTTGTAAGTTCTGTTTGCTTTCCAATTAATTTTCTTGAGCCTCATGAGTTCTGACTTCAGCAACGGGGCCACTGTAACTGGCTTCTCCACCTGCGGCTGTCAGGATTTCTACTCCTTGGTAGTACTGTTTTCTGCTGAAAGGTGTCTGAGTGCAGCTTTGTAGTGAGCTGTCTGCTCCTCCACTGGGAGCACTCTTGTGTGGAGCCAGAAGGTTGTGGGTTCAACTCCCAGTGCAGGCGTTGAGCACAAATTGCAAGTTTAACACCTGAGTGCAGTACTCGGGGAGTGGACAAGGTGTTAAACTGAGACTACATTCACCCATTCACATAGTGTCGCAGGATCCTTAAGGCCCCATGACAATACTTAACCCTTAACCAACATCACACGGGCAGGTTAATTTCACAATGTTGTTTGTGGGAGCTAGGCTGTGAAATTTCATCCATTCCAACAGGGACTGCACATCACAAAGTATTGTGAAGCATTTGAGATGTCTCTTGATTTGGAGATGCCGGTGTTGGACTGGGGTGTACAAAGTTAAAAATCACACAACACCAGGTTAGAGTCCAACAGGTTTAATTGGAAGCACACTAGCTTTCGGAGCGACGCTCCTTCATCAGGTGGTTCATCAGACACAACCGCCTGATGAAGGAGCGGCGCTCCAAAAGCTAGTGTGCTTCCAATTAAACCTGTTGGACTATAACCTGGAGATGTCTCTTGGTTGTGGAAGGCACTTCACAAATACAAGCCTTTTTCTTTTCTGACACTTGCATACTCTAATGACCCAGACTGTATAGGCTGACATGCCATTCAGCAGTAGGAATAGTCCCTTAACAATCTTTCAGAACTATCAGAACAATGTGGATAAGGATGTTAGGGTTGGAGGAGGGAGGGAGAGAAATTAATTTTTTGGATTAACAATTGATTTTTTTTCTGGTTACTCCCCACACCCTTCATAAATAAATGGAAATCATGGTGCTGGACATGCTGCCTATTTCTGTGTGAAGTATAACAGTGTGTCACTGCTCCCAGAGGTGGGGAAGGACACATTAGGTGACATATATTGATAATCTAAGGAACCCATTGATTTCCAAGTCTGGGACAATCCAATTGGAGAAAGGTTGCTCTGAAGAGGCAAATCCTACTCATGGACTCAGAGTTCCCAATCTTTAAAACAAATGGACAGAAAAGTACTGATTGCAGAATCGTCTTCGAGCATGTTTCCAGATGGTGATGTTCTGCGCATAAGCACTTCTGCAGCTGGACAGTCCATCTCACACAACAGTGAAGGAAACGTTGTAGCATAGTCTTCAACAGGCTAACCTGCTTTTCTATCGTTCATATTGTGTCATTACTTCATCCATCATTTTACCCAGGAGAGTATCAGTGGGCTTTACACAGGGCACTGTGCTCTGATTGAAGATCAGATGTTCTTCAAAGCTCTGAAGACTTGCACTGACAGTCCATAAGCAACAACTGCAGGTGATGGAAAATAAGAAAATTGCACTCTGCTTGGCTGCATCTTTATTTCACAGAGCTCCTCCCTAGAGGCAGTAGCAGTCAGTGCAGAGCTCCTTTTGGAAAAGTGAGGTAAGGCATTGATTAGAGACAAAATCTAAGCCATCCAACAATGATTATCAAGAGCGCTGAGGCAAGTCTATGGGTGAAACACATTATCTGAACATGCATGGTCAAAGGATGCTTTGTTTTTGAGAAAGTCCACTTTTGTTCCCATTGTTATCCGAAGTATAAAAACTAAATTGTGCATGATATAGGAAATGGATTTTCTCATTAGAAAACCTCTGGTCTTTTGCTGGACAGGAATTGAAGTTAAAGGTATGATATTTCTTTGAAGAGCAAATTGATTTCTCTGTTCTTATCATCTGTAACATAAAGCGCTTTCATCCAGCAGTCTTTCTCACTAGAAACTCCTTAGTCCCAATTTGTTTTGGAAACAGTCCATGCAAATTTGTCACGCTGCATTATACACTCCCACCCACGGTGGCGCTGTAGTTCCTCAGTTTTTTCCATTTCCCAGCTGTTTGCCTGAATGCAAAGAAACTCGAGTTCAAACCTAATCTGTCTCTTTGCTTTCTAATTTACTTTTCACAATTTGAAAGTAATCCTGGAATGTATTAACAAATAATATGTAGGTCACCACATTCAGTGTAATACCTGTAGACCTGTAGGTGGTGCTGTAATGGGGGTTTTCAATGTACAGTATTGTAACATTGGGAGCATTTACCCTAAATCATCTATCTTACTATCTGAGTTATAACTAAGTCTGCACTCAAATCTTACACAGACAGGTCAACCTCATCATTTCCTTTTTCAAAAATTAAGCCAATATTTTTAAAAATGCTAACTCATGGTTTTTAAATTATGGCCTTTTAGAATTCCAAATATTTGTGATTTTTAAAATGTGGAATTTGATATATATATTTTAAATGTTCATTCTATGATTTTTCTTTGAAAGTGGATTTAAAATTTGGAATTGGTGTAAAATAAATTATCAAGAGTCTTTTCAAATGAATTAAGTTTGTATTTTTCTGACCTCTTGCCCCCATTCCTCATCCACTACATTTCTTCACTAGTTTCTTACCCCCAGTAGAGTGAATTTTCTACTGATCCATGTCCGTTTTATTTGCATTTGGCCCTGGGCTTGTGGGCATTGCTGGCTGGGCCTGCATTTATTGCCCAACATTAATTACCTCGAAGAGAGTTAAAGGTCAACCATATTGCTGTGGGTCTGGAGTCATATGTAGGCCAGACCAGGCAAGGATGGCAGATTTCCTTCCCTCAAGAACATTAGTGAGCTAACTTGGTTTTGTGCAACAATCGACAGTGGTTGCAGAATCATCATTGAGGCTGAATTTTTAGTCTGGATTTTCATTGAATTCAAATTACACCATCTGCCATGATGCCCCAGAATATTGATGTGAGGTTCTAGATTACTGTCCAGTGATGTTACCACAGCAACACTGTTTTCCCTGATGTTGTATAGTGCCTGCAATAACTCCTGGCTCAAATTGATGCAAACTTCAAAGTGACTGGAATGCATCAGGTCCCATTTGTGGCCTTGAGTAGGTTATTCATTATTTCACATTTGCAATGGAAAAGTGTATAGTGCACTAATTGGAGAAGGTGAGTTAGAGTCCCACTGTAACAGCTTGAGAATTAGAATTCAAACTCCAAAAAAGACCTAAAACAAAAACCTGGTTTCAGCCAAAATAACCATAAAACTGGCGGACTCATGTAAAATACCACACTCATGTCCAGCTGCCATGGTCTGTGGGACTCCAGTCTATATCATGGTGACTGAATCTTAATTACTCACTGAAGTGGTCCAGCAATCCACTTAGTTGGAATAAAGCGTGAGAAAGGCCAGCAATAGTCAAGGTGCAGACCCACCTTCACTTTTGCAAGGTAACTGAGAATGCCAGTAATATAAAAACTGAAAGCACTGCGGGTGCTGTAAATCAGAGACAAAGACAGAAGTTGCTGGAAAAGCTCAGCAGGTCTTGCAGCATCAGTGAAGAGAAATCAAAGTTAACACTTTGGGTCTGGTGAACCTTCTACAGAACGAGTAATGTCAGTAATATGCTGGTCTTACCGCTGATAGCTATATCGAGAGAATGAATGACCAACATGACATGGTATGAAACTTCAATACACATGAACCTTTTAGGGTGAGAATATGTTTGTAGTTGCTCATTTTCTACTGCCATCCTCCTGTAAGGAATGTGAAGGGTACACTTCAATTCTGCCTTCTCATTTTTTTGTTCTGTCTCACTCAAGAGAAATGTTTAATTGCAATTGAAAACCTATCGTTTTAAACAGTGTAGTATTTGAACTTTGCCATAGCCTTGCAACCATGCTTAAGACCTGGTGCTTACAGTCATACAATTGTTTCATTGGGATTAGTCATTTGGTTATTACTGTAACTTATTGCTTTGATGCAACGAAACTACTGACTTTAGCCATTCCCTTCATCAGTTGTAGGGTTGCTTGAGCAGATAATCCTCAGTTCTCCAAGTCACTGTAGTTTGACCCATCCATACAGAAAATGAAACAATCTTGTCTCTGTCTTCGAGTTCCACCATTTTGATCTCTCTTGGAATATGGAGATTGTGTGATTAAATACACTGTTGTCTGATGCTAGATAACAATGTAGTAATGTCTAATTGCAATTCTAGTCTAGTCTAGGGATGGCATGGTGGCTCAATGGTTAGCATTGCTGCCTCACAGCACTAGGGACCTGGGTTCAATCCCATCCTTGGGCAACTGTCTGTCTGTGTGGACTTTGCACACTCTTCCTGTGTCTGTGGGGGTTTCCTCCAAGTGCTCCAATTTCCTCCCACAGTCCAATGATGTGCAGGTTAGGTGGATTGGCCATGCTAAATTGCCCATAGTATCCAGGAATGTGTGGGTTAGGTAGATTGGACATGGGAAATGCAGGAGGAAGGTTTGTCTGGGTGGGATGCTCTTTGGAGGGTTGGTTTGGACTCAATGGGCCAAATGACCTGCTTCTGCACTGTAGAGATTCTATAATTCAATTTTTAAAAAAAAGTAACTAACATCACTGGATATGTGAACACATATAATCATGTGGCATAGGCTTGCAAATTTCTCTTGTTGGTAAGATCCAAAGCAAAGCATAGAGTGGGGTGAAAGAAGTGGAGTTCTTATTGTTGCTTAAGTACGTTAGGCGTGGGATAGTTATAGATGTTTAGTAAGTAAATGTAGATGTATGATGTACTTTATATGTGTATTGTGTGAGTGGAAATTGAGAGGTGTTTTTTTTCAGTTAGAATTAGCGCATCTGAATAAAACAGTGCAGGTATAACCTCACCTGTGATATTGCACTGATCTTGTGTCTATTTGTAGTTCAGCTTTAATGATACGAGATTAGAAGAGTTAGGACTGTTCTCCTTGGAACAGAGAAACCCTGAAAGGTAGTGTTCTAGTGATTTAGAGGATGATCAGCAGTTTTGATCGTGTAGATTAAGATAAATTATTCTCTCTAGCTTGTAGGTCAATAATCAGAGGACTTAAATTAATTGGCAAATGATGAGACTTTTTTTTGTACTCCGAGGTATCAGTATTTGGAATGCTTTATCTGAAAAGGTGCTGGGAGCTGACTGCAACGTCAATAAACAGGCTCTTGACAGTGAGTCAATAAACAGGCTCTTGACAGTGAGGCACTTATAGACAAAAGGCAGGTTGTGGGCTGAGACACAGTTGCAATTTCAAAGAACCAGCAGAGGCAGAATGGGCTGAATGGCCTCCATCTCTGCTGTATGTTGCTCCGATTTTTTTTAATTAATGGAGGAATTGGGTCAATTCTGTTTGTTTCCCAATGGTCATTGACATGGGCAAAGATCTGAGGAGGAAACAAATTACCATGACTTACTAATACTGGCGTGTTTTCACAAAGAACCAGACAGAATGGCAGTGAATATTACACAGCACCTTGATGCAAGCCATCACCTAAGTGTGAATAATGAGCCTGAATACAGCATATTTCCTTCCTTATTGTGAAGATATCATTATTTAGGATACAGGACAAGTAACCAGCGAACCTCCCAATATTTATCTGGAATCATTCAATACCTTTCTCTTCATAAAGATCTCCTATATTCTGAAAGAAAAGATTTTTAGATGTCCATGAAAGTAAAATGTGAGCAGGGTAGAATTGGCAGCAACTTGACTATTGTCTGTCATATAATGCAATAATCCAAATTCGCCCTTCTTCAGATATGAATCTGAGGGGCTAGAATTTATAGTTTGCAGGAACATTAGATGTTGAAGTTCTTCTACCTGTTACTGACAACAAAAGAGATATATGCTTTATTTAGGTCATGCTGCGGTTCAGATGTTGGCAATGTCCTTGCGGGAGCAATCTCTTAATATCCTTTGGGAGCTTAATGGTGGAATTTTTGATTATTGCTGCCTGAGACACGAAGCATAACCCAAGCCACCCCTCTCCCTAAATCCTTATTGTATTTTTGGATAGCTCACAGAGTAACTAGACAGTGCAACTTTAAGATGGTTAAATAACAGCAGAACATGTGATGATTCAATATAAACTTAGCCACCTCACTTTCCAGGAGTTATAGTAATGGCTTGCTTGCAGTTACTGTGTTAACTGCTTTATGTAGTCATTTAAGCATAGAGCCCAGACTATATGTAAGTCTGAGATCTTAAAGCAGTACAAATAGTGCTATTAATAAACTTGAAGACGTCTGTCTCAATAAGAATACAGACTTCATGGTAAATGTTACAAAGGTTAACACATCACGAACGTACAGATTATATTGTACTAGTGTTGCTTTTCCAGAAACCACACACCATTTTCAGCTTTCAAGTGGGTCATAATTCCTTTGAATATTTTTTCCAGTCTTGAAGCCTGTAAATGATAATAAATTGGTGAATGGTTGAGAAGGGAGCAGATAATCTCATCTGTACTGAACTCTTTCAAGCATGGAGAGGAGAGCTCTATCCCAGCACCATAACTCACTCCAAAAACCTCAAGAAATTTCTCATGACTTAGAATGACATTTTACAGCATGTAGCTTCCCTAAAGAAGGCTGCTGTATGGGTAATGCAGATTAGCACGTGGCAGGAATGCAGCGTTAAAGCAAATTTACCATCAGATAACAGACTACCATCCCATTGGTCCAGGCTGAATTCAGGCCCGTTTCCGCAGAGGTCAGAGGAAGTGACCAATCCACTGCTCAAATAACTTGGTGGCTTTCGGTTTCTGCTCAGTGCTATCTGGTTTCAGTCAATACTCGTCATTATCCATAAAATGATCTCATCACTTATTTAAGGTTTAAATCTGCTGCACGGTCGAAGTTTGCCAATTTGCAAGCGGATCCCCCTAACCTTACCCCATTTTCCCCATGCTCCACCTTTTGAAGCTCTTTCGATTAAATTTGTCAAAGGGGCAAAGGAAGATTAGAGTCTCAAAATCAGGTCAGATCTGTCTGCCATCAACATGACAGGTTATGGAGAGTGGTGGAACCTCTCTAGCACCCACAAAAAAACTAATTTGGGACCCATCTTTTAGATCTTTACAGTTGTGTTACCAGCGGAACCACTGAGAATATTTGCCGTGCAGAATCTAGTCACATTCTGCCTCAAATTGAAATTGGGTCCAATTAAAGCTGTGAACACCCCCACCCTTGCCATATTTAAAGTGACTTACTGCCCAATCAGATGATGTGGTGGTAGGCCCCTTTCAAAATGGAGCTAACTCCATTGCCCTGGTTAATGGGGCAGGAAGACGACAGATGACATTTTGAGGTCCGTACCAATTGGTGAAGGCAGAGAACTTTGATCCCAAGGACTGAAGGCGGGAGGCCTATTTAGATTTACTGCACAGTTACTGCTTCCACGTGTACTCCAATACCCCAATGGGTTCCCACTGAGGACCATGTGATGGGCCAAATCACAAACTTGCATTCTAATCAGCTGCCATTGTGTCTACCTCACACTCATCCAACGTCAAGGGTTTCGTGAACCCTTCTTAACAGTGCAGGCCTAACTCTACTGCTGCCTCTAGTTCACCAGACTGTAAATGGTTCCGTACTGTGTCGCAGTATTATCTTTCTGACAACTTGACAAGCTCAACCAACTGAGGCAGACAGCTCTAAATGTGAGGCATCCCTCGGAGCTGCAAGTCAATGTTCTGGTTTGTAACCTGCCTATTAAAATAGTCATAATGAAGGATGTGATTCCTGACCAGAATACTTAGTACTTGATCTCCATTAATATGTTCATATGTTAAATCTGTGACACAGTTAGGCTTTGTACATGACTTTGCTAAATGTCAGTTGACTTTGAAGCTTGCCAGTGCTGGGACACCTATGTTTCAGCAACTTGTGCTCAAGGCACAAGCATTATTTGACACTTTTTTTCTTTTTGCCTTTGTTGAGGTGAGAAGATGAAATGTGTTTGTCCATTGCATTCAGAACTCTGAGCTCTCAGGCTACATAGAGAAGTGCTCCCTTTCGCTCCATCACAGCTCCGTGACCCATTCCAAAAACTGCAAGAGATCCCTCCTGACTTGGAGGAAGACTTTACATTCCAATTCATGGCTCCTCTGAGTGAGACTGTCCTACAAGTGATGCGGGTCAGCATGGGGATGGAATGCAGTTTTAAAGCAAACTAATCTCAGCCGTCGGATAATCTGCTTGCTAAGCCTGGCCTGAACTCAAACCCATTTCCCAAAGGTCAGAAGGTAGTGTGCTAACCCTCTGCCTGAGCTAGTTCCTAATTTGCTGTGTTTTGTTCCCTGTCGCAGTGCCATCTGGTTTCAGTCAATATTTGTCATCATCAATAGAAACCAGCTCATCACTTATTTAAGCTTTACAGACATTCTATCAATGCCACGAGTGATAATTATTGATTGTTGATGAGGTGCATCAACTCATTGGCACACATCCCTTCTGCTGCCCTTGCATGTCTGAATTCTTTCTTTCTTCTCTCTCCCTGTTTCTAAGATCTAGCTGGAAGGAGCTCTAGCCAGACAGTGATTCCTTACTGTGAGTCTTAAAAGTAAGTGACACCAAGCTATTCAACTGCTGAAAGCATCGCCAGCCAAGATTGTAGCATGTCATCAGTTGTCATTCGCAGATATTTATTTCTACTTGGCAATCAATTGAATGACGCTTAACAATGTTAACACCCTTCTAATATAAAAGTACAAGTCTTAACAATGCATCGATGCTTCAGACTGTTTATCTGATTCCATTGAAAAAGCCATTGTTACATTCACTGGTCCTCGGTTCCCCAGGTTTCAACTCTCAACTAATATATCATAGAGATGTCCAGCATGGAAACAGACCCTTCGGTCCAACTCATCCAAGCTGACCTATATATATCAACTTAATCTCGTCCCATTTGCCATCTCTTGACCCATATCTCTCTAAACCCTTCCTATTCATATACCCATCCAGCTGCCTTTTAAATGTTGCAATTGTACCAGCCTCCACCACCTCCTCTGGCAGCTCATTCCATACACTCATCACCCTCTGCGTGAAAAAGTTGCTGCTTAGGTCCCTTTTATATCTTTCCCTTCTCACCTTAAATGTAAGCCCTCTAGTTCTGGACTCCCTCACCCCAGGAAATGACCTTGTTTATTTATCCTATCCATGCCCCTCATGAGTTTATAACCCTCTATGAGGTCACCCCTCAGCCTCCAAAGTTCCAGGGAAAATAGCCTATTCAGCCTCTCCCTGTAGCTCAAATACTCCAACCCTGGCAACATCCTTGTAAATCTTTTCTGAACCCTTTCAAGTTTCATAACATCCTTCCGATATGAAGGAGACCAGAACTGAATGCAATATTCCAACAGTGGCCTAACCAATATCCTTCCTGGATAGTGCAAATGTGCAGATGCCGTTTGAGGAAGTTGCCAAAGAAAACCCCCTAAACAACTTGAGTGTCCTTAAAGACATACACTTGACAAAGGTTAAGGGCAATGACCCAGTACCAATTTGTGCCTGGCATTTTTATCAGTACTGAAAAGCCCTAGTTTAGCAGCTGGCACGCACTGTAACATGATAGTCATGAGATGGAGATATTGGATGGCATCAGTTTGTTTGTGGATATACAGCCCAGCCCTATTCTGCAGCAGCTGGGAGAAGGGATGGAGTGTGCTGAGGGGAAGAAGCAGATTCACAGTGACCTTCAGTGCCCTACGGTTCTCCATGTATCGGTAGTGAGTGGAAAAACAAATGTCATCTGGTGCCACATTGAGGAGGAGCTTTCAAGCTGACTATCTTCCTTCAACAAGTTCCTCTGTAAAGATGGCATTTTGAACAGTGTCTGCAGAAATCTGTTATCAAAATAACCATGGGGTTTTGTTTTTAGGAAATCATTTTGTTTTTAATGAAACAAAGATTTCTTTAACACTGTAGAATAGACTGGTAACGTGAGGGATTGTTGGCTCACTCAACCTCCAAGGTTTCAGCAGGACAAGTGTACCTGCAGAAACAGAATCAAACTGGACCGATCAGTGCTTCTCTGGCAGGAACAAAACCAAGCATGTGCAGCCCCATGACAGCCGAGTTGGTGTCTAAAACAAGTCAAAGGTCGACAGCCAATTGCCACAAAATATTATTGCCATGGTGAGCTAGAAGTGCCCAAATGCAGGAAAGCGATTGCTATGATTGAGGAAAACGGTAAATAAAATATTTGGGCAGAGCTAAGGCACCTGGAAACCAGAAGCAACGTGATCCAGAACCACGCCGTTTTATGGCTGTGTGAAGTGTAGGAAGAATTGCTTGGTGAACAGTTCAGCAAGGTTTCCAGAACAAAGACTTGATTGGTATGATCCATTTCAAACTCTTCCAACATTTTATTTTTGCCCTGTAACCTTCTATTCCCCATGAGTCTGGACAACATATCACTGTACAGCAAAATTAATCTATATAGCACTTTTTTTTTTAACATGGAAAAATGTCTGCAAAGTGTTTTGATGGGAGCATAATTAGCTAGAATTGACACCAAGCCATCAAAGCTATTGTTGGGATGACTATAAGCTTGGTCTTCTCCTGGAAAAATAAATAGGGAAAAATGTCTTCAAGCCTTTTTGGCCCTCACAGCCCCTGTGCTGATACTCAAGCTGTGTGGACAGGTATTTGGCAATAAACAATTGACAAAACACTGCCATTGACATTGAGGCTTTAAGGAGCATCTTATAGGAAGCTGTAGTGATAGGTAAATAGACAGATACATAGAAACAGAGAAACTAAGGGAAGGAATTCTGTAGCATTTGGCCTTGTCAGCTTTAAGCAGAGCAATAATTCAAAGTACAGCATTGCAGAGCAGTTATTTTCCAGAGTAGTTTGATATATTGACAGTAGGTAAACCAAAGGCAGGATAAAATCTCTTAAGGAACTGACTGGACAGAGTGCCTGGACTTGTGCAAGTCTCCTTGCATCCATTTGCCAGCTTCTGACACCTGTATCCACATGCTACTATGCACTTCAGTTTCTGTTTTCTGCCTTATCAGTGACTTACTCAAGGAACCAAGGTACAGTCGAGTTGTATGCTGCAGTGACTCACTGTGTGTTAATCTCGAGCTGTCATTTAATAAGAAATTATATTCTCCGCGTTCAGCTTTGTTGATGCCCGACCCTGTAGTGCCCCCTGACTTCGAAAGACGTTGCTCATGTAGACAATGATCCAGTTTGGTGAGGAGCAGGGCAATGCTGTATGTGTCCACAGACTAAGTCACGAGATATCCTCAAGTTAAAAGAATGGGCGGAAAGTGTGGCTGGTTATACACAATTGCAAAAACTCTGCAAAGTGTTTAGCTTGGCAGGACCGATCGCCCATCCATGGTCAGCTGAAAACGCTTATCTGGGTTTCAGAACAGTATCCGGCCACATGTCTAACTGGCTGTGGTTACTGCTGGTCCTGAGAGAAAATTGTAGACATTTATGATGCTCTGATCGTCTCCTGGAAAAATAAACAGAGAAAAACATTTCAAGTCTTTTTGGCCCTCTCAGCCCCTGTGCTGATACTCCAGCTGTGTGGACAGGTATTTGGCAATAAACAATTGACAAAACACTGCCATTGGTGTTGAGATTAATACTGTTTTATGCATTCCTCTTCAAGAAACATTTAAAAGAGACCTAAGGAGCAACGTTTTCACGCAGAGTGTGGTGCATGTATGGAACAAGCTGCCAGAGGAAGAGGTGGAGAATGGTACAATTACAACATTTAAAAGGCATCTGGATGGGTATATGAATAGGAAGGATTTAGAAGGGATATAGGTCAAATGCTAGCAAAGGGATTCGATTTATTTAGAATATCTGATCGGCATAGAAGGCCCTGTTTCCATGAAATACAATTCTGTCTATGACTAAGTGTCTTACAAGACCAATTAACCTTGAAGTTTCTTCTAAGTGATCAGTTTGTGAATGACTGACTGTATCTGTTATATGTTTTTTGCAAAGGAATTTTATTGATAACTTGGCAAGTTTTTTTACAACTATCAAAAGGGGAGATGTCTGTATGAGGAAGGAAAATGCTTCAAAACTATTAGAGCCTAAGACTCTGCCTAGGGACACATCATTTGAGCACAGTGAAAACCACAGTATGTTATCTTGTATGTAACACTCCTGTTGGTACAGTAAATTAAGTGTTATACTGCATGCAGTGAGTTACAAAATGGGGTAAACCAACAGTGATGAGTATAACATCTGATCTAGGATATTTGCCAATTTCCCAAATTTTCACCTACAGTTCTGTAGGGTGTTCTATATGTATTTCCATTATCTTTATAAATAAATGACTTGTACTCATGTAGCACTTATCAAATTTGCAGGGTATTTACCAGACAATTAATTACTTTTTAGTGTTTCTGTGTAAATGAGGCAGTCACTTTGCACACAGCATAGTCTCACATGAAAACAGTGAACTCAATGATCAATGGATCTGTTTTTGCTGGGGTGGGTTGAAGGATAACAGTTGGCTAGGGCAAGAGGAAAATATTCATAGTCCTGTTTACATAGTTCAGTAGGATTTTTAAACAAGTTATGTGGGCTTTAATGCTGCATCATCAAGATGACACCTCTGACCATGCAGCACTCTCCATTAGTCTCTCTCTCTCTCTCTGTCCCAACATAGTGAAACTGGATTATTTGCTCATCAAGTCCTGATGTTGTGACCTTCGAACTAAGAGGGCAAGAGTGTTATCAATTGGACCATGACTGTTGTGTCAGAACTTAAGGAGCCCAGAGCAACATTGTGATGATGGCAGGGAGCTGCTCCTCACCTGATATTAAAGAGCAGCATGTGAGAGGAGTTAGTTCATTCTCAGCTTTGTTAGTGAGTCAAGTCCTGAGACTTCAAGTGGAGTGTGGAGTAAAATGATTAACATTAGACAGAATAGCTAATAGTATCAGTACAGTAACAGTAAGGTCAGAGTATGGTATAACTGCCATTGCCACATATTACAGTATTAAGAATTGCAATACAATAAACAGTGTTCTTAAGAAGCAAGCCTTAAGACATTTCTTGACCTTGTTTTATCCTTGGTTAGTTTTCTGGGACTCAAGCCCATAACTGTGGGAATAATAACACAAGAATAACACTTGAAGAACTGTGACACAGCTTTCTTGAGCACTTCTTCAATTGAGATTGACCACAGCAAATTTATTGCGGTGATTAGTTCTCTTTCTGGAGTACAGTTGAACTCTTGTGCAGTGGACCAGCCTTGAGATGCCAGGAATCACGTCCTCCCAATGTCTTTCCTTCCATTTATTTGTCGATCTATGGGGCCCTCCCTCTTGTTTACACTGAGAGCAAACTGCTTGTTTACACAAAGGCTAGAGTGGAAATTTGCTCAATTATCTCTGGTACAATCACTTTAATTATAATTTAATTCTCATTTGAAATTCTGACAAAAAAGAAGTGAATGCTAATGATTTGCCACTCAGCCCAAGCTATTGCAATTTCAGAAGTGACCCTTTGCTCAGGCAATTTTTTTTTTCTAATTTCCCTGGGCTATTATGTGTATTAAGGTTTGCATGCAAATACAACTCTGACTTCAACATGGTTTCCACGCTCACTTAATTTTGCACATCTAATTCATGTGGAGATTCAAGGCCACACAGTCTGCCTTCATAAACGCACTAGTTTACTGATCGTCTTAATTCTCCCTCAGTTCTATGAAGGCAGCTTGTTGAGGACTCTGTTTAAGGGCATAAGAAATAGGTACAGGACTATTTCGTACAGCGCTGTGGCTCTTTCACCATTCAAAAAGAGCATAGGTGACCTTTCTTTCAAATGCAGTTTCCTGCTCTATTACCTAATTAATTGATGCCTGTATTACCCAGAAGTATATTAGTAATTGGTTCATGGAGGTCCACAGCATAGAAAAGGACCCTTCAATTCTGCACTAGACAAAAACAGCATCCTAACAATTCTGATTCCATTTTGTAGCACTTCACCCAAAGCTTTGGATGCATTGGCATTGCAAATGCACATCTAAATACATCTTCCGCTTAGGAACCCTCCAACCACAAGGGATGAATGCAGATTTCTCCACCTTCCTCATTTCCCCTCCCTCCACCTTTTCTCAGTCCCAACCCTCTGACTCAGCACCGCCTTCTTGACCTGCAATCTTCTTCCCGACCTCTCCGCCCCACCCCCTCTCCGGCCTATCACCCTCACCTTAACCTCCTTCCACGTATTGCATTCCCAATGCCCCTCCCCCAAGTCCCTCCTCCCTGCCTTTTATCTTAGCCTGCTTGGCACACCCTCCTCATTCCTGAAGAAGGGCTTATGCCCGAAATGTCTCCTGCTCCTAGGATGCTGCCTGACTCTGCGCTTTTCCAGCAACACATTTTTCAACTGCATCCCTTTAAGTATATTCTACCTTTCATAAAGCACCAAAACTCTATGTAATGCATGAATGTAAATCACATTGATTTGATTTTAGTGGGATGGACCCTTCATGGGTAATATACACAGGCAGCTGATCACTACCCTGATGTGTATTCCCCTCCCACTTCACCCTCCCTCAAGACCATAAGCTATAGGCCATTCAGCCCATCGAGTCTGCTCCACTATTCAATCGCAGGGTTTCTCAATCCCGCTCTCCTGCCTTCTCCCAATAATATTTGATCCCCTTACTAATCCAGAATCTATCTATTTCTGTCTTAAATACAATCAATGAGTTGACCTCCACAGTCTTCTGTGGCAATGAGTCCCACAGATTCGCTACCTTCCGGTCGAAGAAATTCCCCCTCCTCTCAGTTCTAAAGGGTCAAACTGTCACCCTAAGGCCGTGCCCTCGGATCCTAGTCAAAACACCTTCTCCACGTCTGCTTCATCCAGTACCTCTCACTATGCTGTAAATTTCAAACAGATTCCCCCTTCATCCTTCTAAACTCCATCAAGTGGAGACTCAAAGTCTTCAACCACTCCTGTCAACCAAACTGTCAAAGGTGAATTCCACTTCCTATGTGTAGCTTTCCCGAAATGAAACGGGACATTTCTGGCTCTGCTATCCTTGTATGGAACTGCATACCAGTGATCGCGTCGATAACCTTTTATTCACTCATAGGACCGTGAGGGTCACTGGGCCAGCATTGGTTGTCCTTCTCAAATTGCTCTGAAGGAGGTGAGGTTTGGGGGTCACCTTAAACCACTACCGACCTAGCCGTGAGGATTTTCAATCTTTTCCCTATAAAGGTCTCCACACGGTAACAAACAAATCCTCATCTTTGTTCTTGACAGATGTGCCATCTCAGTTTTACACAGCAAGAGCCAAGGCAGTAAGTCTCTGCTCGAATTATTTTCACCGAATTAATTAGAGACTCTGCCTTTCTGTCAAGGTGTTCATGTTTTTCCTTACAGGTATTCCTCCATGTGATAATGGCTGGCTAATCTGCGTTAACTAAGTTAGCTAGCGGTTAAACATTTGCCCAGAAAGGCTACATTATTCATAGTTAAACAGGATTGTGGGATTGTCTGGCTGACAAACGCTTTGACTTAAGGTTTCGTCTGCAATGCATTTTGCCTGACAGCGCTGCACCACTGCATCAGATGAGAATCAAATCTCAAAGCAGGGTGAGTGGAATCTGCAAGCTTCAGAATTGTAGACAAGAGATCCATCAATGAGCTCCAGCTATCACCTTCCGAAATGACTAAAACAATGACATTTCGATGCAACGTACATTGCTGTTTTTACTCATTCTTGCAGGGGAGTGAGAAAATGGTGTTTTACTAATTGAAACACTTTAAAAATCACATGGGATCATTCCAAAATTGATCCCATATCTGAACGATAGTATCTTTAAGATTACACCACCGCCTCTCTGCTCCACTTCACAGTAAGTTTGGATTCAGGTCCCTGACGTAGTACAGCGTTGTGTGAAGGTCAAACACTCCCAGACAGGAACAAAAGCAAAATGGAGGCTCAGGATCACACATCTGTGGGGTGCTTCCCTACGTGAGAAAGGAGTCCCTATTTCTACAATGATGCCTGGGGAAGGAGTGAAAGGTGCCACCCCTAGATCTTCTCTCTGAAAAACAACTTAAAACATGTAGAGAAAATAACTCAAGCAAAATCCTTAGATCAGTGATACAATTCATTCATGGGATGAGGGCATCACTGGCTAGGCAAGAATTTATTGCCCATTCCTAATTGCCCAGAGGGAAGTTAAGAGTCAACCACATTGCTGTGGGCCTGGAATCAAATGTCGGACAGACCAGTAAAGATGGCAGTTTCCCTCCCTGAACCAGATGGTTTTTTCTGACAATTGATCATTGATTCATGATCATCATTAGGCTTTCAATTCCAGTTTTTTTAAATTGAATTTAAATTCCATCATCTACCATGGCAGGATTCAAACCCAGGTCCTCAGGACAATACCTTGGTCTCGGGATTAAGAGCCCAGTGACAATACCATTAGGCCATCACCTCCCTAGCATTCTTGCCTATTGATTTCAACCCAGAAAACTTGAATCTAACAACAGCAACTTGCTTTTGTATAGTTTTCTAAGAGGGACTAACTACCTTTTAAGGTTCTTCACTTGGACATCATTGAATAAAATTTGACACCAAATCAAATAAGGTAATATTTGGAAAGGTGACCAAAAGCTTGGTCCAAAAGGAGGGCCTTCAAAAAATAGAGAGAAAGGGAAGGAGAGGTTAGGGAATGTCATAACTTGGGTTTTATGCAGCTAAAGGAATTGCCACTAAAGTGGCAGGTTTGTGTTGTGCAAGGGGGCAGAATGGGAGCAACATGGAGATCTGGGAGCATTGCAGAGCGAGGAAAGATTTCGGAGATGGGGTGGGGTGAGGCTGTGTAGAACCTTGAAAACAACAATGAGAACATCAAACATTGTATAGAAGCCTTTGAGAGAGACAGAAACTGCAGTTGAACCAGGTTGGGAGTTTATGCATTGATATCCCACTGCGTAATTTCAGGTCCTCATTGCTAATTCGCCCTCATTACTGAAATGGTGCTGTTGGGCCTCAGCCATTTTGAATGCTTTCCAAGATATTTGTTTTTATTCTAAAAAGAAAAGCTTTTATTTGAACATTTTCAAGATAATTGAATTTAAATGAGCATAACACTTCAGTGCTGTGTATTTGAACTGTTTGTTAATTAGGAGTGTGGGGGTTATTATTGTGCAGATGTTGCGGGAGCTCAAGGCAGATGGACCAGTGACGACTATAATGAGGACGATGCATATAATTGGCTTCCAGGTGTCTTTGTAATTAAAGCAATTAATGAAAGTTGTGCTTTGGCTATTGAAAGGCTCTAAATATTGACTTCATAAGAACTTAAACGTTTCAGTCAGTTTGCTCCCAACAATAAGTGCTTATGGATCACTTTGTATGCAGCATGCAAAATATGTTCTCACTGTCTGTCTGAATTCAACTAATAAGTGTACATGTAAATCAAAAAGAGCTGCAGCCTGAAGTAGAATTGTGGAGAACATACAGCACAGAAACAGGCCATTCGGCCCAACTGTTGTGTGGGGATAATGTTCCTGACAGATCTCCTCCCAGCTGTCTTCATGTCTTCTTATGAACATATCTTCCTATTCCTTTTTCCCTTGTATGTTTATTGAGCTTCTCCTTAATTACATCTGTACTATTCACCACAAATACACCTTGTGGTTGCAAATTACACGTTCTAAGTACTCTCTTAAAAAGAAGCTTGCCCTGAATTCATAATTGGATTGATTAGTCAATATCTTACATTTTATGGCCCCTAGTTTTGAGCTCTGCTACAAGTGGAAACATCTATCATGGTTTTACACTTATCATAATCACTATAACATTTTTTTATTATCATTCATCTTGATATTTCCAAAAGTGCTCTTCCTTTGCTCAGTTTTATTAAATTAATGATTTCTTCTTTGAAAGTCCAATTGTTAATGGGGATTAATGCAATGGGCAATGTTGGCTTGTTCAATGTAATCTTAAAGATAAGCCGTAGTTGCAACGTTCACTGTGGTTCCTGGAAACTCCCTTGGGTGTTTAAATACCTTAAGACAACAGCTTCTAGTCTTATCTCTTGATATTGTTTCAATGTATACTAGCTTTTGTCAATTTTGACTTCATTTCGGTAGTAGTGGATAAGGGGAACCTGGCTTCCTGCTCCATAACTCTGTTCAATGAAGTCAATAGAGAAGATCAGATCTGATTTAGGGATGGCACGGTGGCTCAGTGGTTAGCACTGCTGCCTCATAGTGCCAAGGACCCAGGTTCAATTCCAGCCTAGGGCAACTGTCTGTGTGGGATTTGCACATTCTCCCCGTGTCTACATGGGTTTCCTCCAGGTGCTCTGGTTTCCTCCCACAATCCAAAGGTGTGCAGGTTAGGTGAATTGGCTATGCTAAATTGCCCATCGTGTTCAGAGATGCATAGGTTTGGTGCATTAGTCAGGGGAAATCTGGAATAATAGGGTAGGGGAATGGGTTTGGGTGGGATATGCCTCAGGGATTCAGTGTGGACTTGTTGGGCCAAATGGCCTGTTTGCACACTGTAGGGATTCTATGATGATTTAAAACAGGCACCTGGTTCATGACAGCCACTTCATGCACCAGCTGCAACTCCAAAGGCAAATGCTGACTTTTAACATCAATGGAGATGAAATTTCTGTGCTTAACGGACAATTTGCAATGTTTGCATGTACAGGTGAAAACCCAGTCCTATGGGTAATAGCATCAGACTTTCAGACAAGAGCTTTGTGTTATTGCAGCTAGTTTAGTCTAGTGAACAGGCTTGAGGGACTGAATACTTTAAAAAGTTCTTATGATAATCATCTTATTTTACTCTTGGGAGACAGCAGTTTAACCAGTAGCCCTTTTTTTTCTCTTTTTATCTCAAAGCTTCAGCTCCAAAGATAAAACCACTGAAGAGTGATGTGGTGGTGAATGAGGGGAAGAAGCTCGTGTTGAGATGTGAAGCCATTTCAGGTTATCCACAACCCACCTTCAAATGGTATAAAGATGGCAAAGAACTGATCAGTAATAAAAAATCCAAAGAAATCCGGATAAAGAGAAAGAAAAGGTATGTCCAGTTCCGAATGTGGTATCTTTTTGCGATTATTGTTGACTGGCAGGAGATTTCATAAGATGCATCCTTTGATCAAAGTGACAGTGTCTTCATCCTATTTATTGTTAAACTGGTCTTCCTCTATTTGATTATCAGTGCACCCTGCGGTACTGTCCCTCTCCTGGGTAAAGCGCTTAGCATCCTGGATCAGTAATCAGAAGGTCATGATTCATATTCCAAGTTGCCTTACCAGACAAAATAGCTCTGGTAACTTGTGATCTAACACATTAAAGGCTTGAAATGAAAATCAAACTGTCCACTTTTCTAATCGCATCCTGAATGATGGGTGAATCCAGTCCAACTCTACGTCCCACTCTTGATAGCTGAGGATGAGTAATAAATGTGACCCCTGCTGGTGTTGTTCACGTCTGGAGAACAAATAAAATGTCTCACTTGTCTGACATTGTTGGAAAAATTGTGTCACTCAACTCTGCTTCCACAACCTGGATGATAGTAGCTGTTTAAGAGAGGGTCAGTCTGTTTGATGCTTCTAAATGTCTTTTACTAACTTCCAGCTATCAGGAGCTTATGGCCTTGCATGCGTTTATATGTTTCATTCCCAAAGTTAGAGCTGAATGTATCCACTGTTCTTTTGATTGATACCTTCTTAAGAATATCTGTAATATACCCTTTTAATGAGTGAGAGCTCTGAAACATAATGTCATCTGCTTCATCTCCAAGTGCCCCTGTTCAGTAGAGTTTCGGAGCCTGGATCTTTTCCAGACCTCTTTTATCTGTCTTCTTGTGGGATGTGGACATCGCAGGCTGGGCCAGCATTTATTGCCCATCCCAGCTACCCTTAAGAAGATGGTAGTGAGCTGCCTTCTGGAACCGCTGCAGTCCATGTGCTGTAGATAAACCCACAATGCCCTTCGAGAAGGCAGGGCCATCCCTTAATTTCTCAGTCTCTGACTTTAGCTGAGAGCGGTGTTGATTTAAAGTTGAAATTTATAGATCTCACAGAGTTGCCTCATGCATTTCTGAACATTCCCTGGAGTATTGTCTTTTGTTTAACCATGTAAATGGCTTGCTTTTTGCTCTTTAAAACCTTCTAAACCAGCCTTTAGTTTAAAGAAAAGCTTTCAAAACATGCTGTTTATTATGCTGTTTAGCAAACAGATGGATTCCCCAGTATCATCGTCCTCTTCATTTGTGGAAAATAATAGTAATCATAGAATCCCTACAGTGTGGCCTAACAAGTCCACACTGGCCCTCTGAAGAGTATCCCACCTAAACTATTCCTCTACATTTACTCCTGACTAATGCACCCAACATACATTTCCCTGAACGCATTGGGGAATTTAGCATGGCCAATTCACCTAACCTACACATCTTTGGATTGTGAGAGGAAACCGGAGCATTGGGAGGAAACCCACGCAGACACGGGGAAGAACATGCAAATCCCACACAGTCACCTGAGGCTGGAATCGATCCTGGGTCCCTGGCGCTGTGAGGCAGCAATGCTAACTACTGAGCCACTGTTTCACCCCTAGCATGTCAAAAGAACTGAGGATTTGGCATCAATATGACATTTATTGGATTTGATTTCAAAATTGGGTGGGCAATAAAACAAATGGTCAGTCTGATTCTGTCAGATTCTCACTAAGTTTCCCTCCTCATCTCCAAACACCATCCCAATCTGCCTCGTTACTTTTCCTTTGGCTCCTCCTCCTTCACCACTTCGCCTTTTCTGGCTGGGAAGAGCAGGGGTGATAATGAGTGGCAGGTGGCAGAATTGTGGCTGGGTTGTGGGGAGACCAACATCTAGATGAAGATGAATATAGACAATGTCAATAAACGATGCCAGCAACCTCCAATAATTCTCTGTGCCCTGGCAAACTGATTTAACCTCTTATTTACAAAGCCCTCCATTCTCTCATATCTCACAATACATGGGGAGATTAAATCCTTAGTCAGAGAGAGGGAGAGACTTTGAAAAAACTTTTAAGTAGGGACAGAGACAGTTGGGGAGGGAATCCCACAATTTACGGTTGGGATGGTAGAAGACACAGCTGCCTATGTTGGGGAAAAGAGTGGGAGAGACAGAAAGCAACAATGGGAAAATGGAACAGTTATGTGGCAAGTATAGAACTTGGAAGGGATGAGACCAGATAAGAATTAAATATGAAAATTTGAAAATTGAAGCCATGGTAGACTGAGAGCTCAGATCATTTAATAGAGGATGATGGGTTATAGGATATGGACAGTTGCATTTTGGTTGGACTCAGGCTGGGACTGCAGTGAAATATTTTGGACAGAATCAGATGAATGAGCAGAAATGGGCAGAGACAGGTAGAGCAAGAAGAAAAATAACAAAAGAAGAAACCAAATAGAAGATAGTTGAGAAGTTATTTCAAAAAGGGAATAAAGTTTCACTGTTTGTTATCTGACCTCCAGGATTAAGTTACTGGCTTAAACTCATGAAGGGCTAATATGTGCTCATAAAAGAGAACTTTATGTAATAATAGTGTTACAGTTCCATTATCTTTTCTATTTGAGGATGGTGCATGATGGAGTTAAACAGCTATTGATTTGCAGTGAAGGACTGGCAGTACCCATCACTATTCTGTTCTCTTACATTGAATTACAGGAAAAATCACTGCCTTATAAAAAGTCATTAATATTAACATGCATTTTTTAAAAACTTTGGCTTGTTATTGATTTTGGAATGTGTTTGCTCAAACAGCGAATGCTGATATCATCTTTGCAGGAGTAACGTGGGAGGGATAGCTGTGAGACATTTCTCATCTTAACAAGTTCTGCAGCTAAATTAATCTGAGTTTAGTGCCGGGGTTGAGAAACTTCACTTACAAGAATCTGTTGGTAAAGCTAGGGCTTTTCTGGTGGTGTGTTAGTGTCGCTATCTGTGGTCCAGAAGATCCAAGTTCAAGTCCTACTCGCCCTAGACATAACATGTCTGAATAGGTTGATTAAAAATAGGAGAAAGTGAGGTCTGCAGATGCTGGAGATCAGAGCTGAAAATGTGTTGCTGGAAAAGCGCAGCAGGTCAGGCAGCATCCAGGGAACAGGAGAATCGACGTTTCGGGCATAAGCCCTGAAGAAGGGCTTATGCCCGAAACATCGATTCTCCTGTTCCCTGGATGCTGCCTGACCTGCTGCGCTTTTCCAGCAACACATTTTCAGCTCTGATTAAAAATAGGGCCTTATTGTGCATTGTGACTTTGAGGGCAATGATGGCATAGTGGTATTGTTACTAGGCTAATGATCCAGAGGCTCAGCCTAATGCTCTGGGGGTATGGGTTCATATCCCACCGTGGCAGATGGTGGAATTTATAGAACATTTGAATATTACAATGCAGGCCCTTTGGCCCTCGATGTTGTGCCGACCTAATCCGAAGCCCATCTGACCTACACTGGTCCATTCTCATCCATATGCCTATCCAATACAATTTAAATGCACTTAAAGTTGAGGAAAAAGGCTCTCCCTATCTAACCCTCTGATTATCTTAAATGTATCAATTAAGTCACTCTCAACCTTCTTCTCTCAGACGAAAACAGCCTCAAGTCCCTCAGCCTTTCCTCATAAGACCTTCCTGCCATACCAAGCAACATCCTAGTAAATCTCCTCTGAACCCTTTCTAATGCTTCCACATCCTTTCTATAATGCAGTGACCAGAACTGTATGCAATACTCCAAGTGCGGCCGCACCAGAGTTTTGTACAGCTGCAGCATGACCTCATGGTTCTGAAACTCAGTCCCTCTACCAATAAAAGCTAACACACCGTATGCCTTCTTAACAACCCTATCAACCTGGGTGGCAACTTTCAGGGACCTATGAACATGGACACCGAGATCTCTCTGCTCATCTACACTACCAAGAATCTTACCATTAGTCCAGTACTCTGCATTCCTGTTACTCTTTCCAAAGTAAATTGCCTCACACTTTTCTGTATTAAACTCCATTTGCCACCTCTCAGCCCAGCTCTGCAGCTTATCTATGTCTCTCTGTAACCTATAACATCCTTCATCACTATCCACAACTCTACCAACCTTAGTGTCACACGCAAATTTACTAACCCATCCTCCTATGCCCTCATCCAGGTCATTTATTAGAATGACAAACAGCAGTGGACCCAAAACAGATCCTTGTGGTACACTAGTAATTGAACTCCAGGATGAGTATTTTCCATCAACCACCACCCTTTGTCTTCTTTCAGTTAGCCAATTTCTGATCCAAAATACTTAATCACCCTCAGTTTCATGCCTCCGTATTTTCTGCAATAGCCTACAGAGGGGAACCTTATCAAATGCCTTACTGAAATCTATATACACCACACCAACGGGTTTACCCTCATCCACCTGTTTGGTCACCTACTCAAAGAAGTCAATAAGGTTTGTGAGGCATGACCTACCCTTCACAAAACCATGTTGGCTATCCCTAATCAACTTATTCATCTCTAGATGATTATAAATTCTATCTCTTATTACCCTTTCCAACACTTTACCCACAACTAACATAAGGCTCGCTGGTCTATAATTACCAGGGTTGTCTCTACTCCCCTTCTCGAATAAGGGAACAACATTTGTTATCCTCCAGTCTTCTGGCACTATTCCTATCGCCAATGACGACATAAAGAACAAAGCCAAAGACTCAGCCATCTCATCCCTAGCTTCCCAGAGAATTATAGGATGAATCCCATCCAGCCCAGGGGACTTAGCTATCTTTACACTTTCCAGAATTGCTAACACCTCCTCCTCGTGGACCTCAATCCCATCTAGTCCAGTAGCCTGTATCTTAATATTCTCCTCGACTGCATTTTTCTAGTGTGAGTACTGACAAAAAGTATTCATTTAACACTTCCCCTATCTCCTCAGACTCCATGGTCAACTTCCCACTACTATCCATGATTGGGCCTAATCTTACTCTTTTATTTCTTAATCTTTTATTCCTGATATTCCTATGGAAAGCCTTAAGGTTTTCCTTGATCCTATCCGCCAACGACTTCTCCTGTCCCCTCCTGACTCTTCTTAGTTCTCTCTTTAGATCTTTCCTGGCTAATCTTAACTCTCAAGCACCCTAACTGAGACATCACATCTCATCCTAACATAAGCCTTCTTCTTCCTTTTGCCAAGAGATTCAACTTCCTTAGTAAACTGCAGCCCAGTTCCTCCCTGCCAGGTTCCTCCCTGCCTGACCAGTACTTACTTATCAAGGATCCGCAGTAGCTGTAGCTTGAACAAGCTCCACATTTCAATTGTGCCCATCCCCTGCAGTTTCCTTCCCCATCCTATGCATTCTAAATCTTACCCAATTGCATCGCTAATGCCTTTCCCCCAGCTATATCTCTTGGCCTGTGGTATATACCAATCCCTTTCCATCACTAAACATAACTGAATTGTGGTCACTATCACCAAAATGCTCACCTATCTCCAAGTCTAACACTTGGCCGGGTTCATTCCCCAGTACCAAATCTAATGTGGCCTCACCCCTTGTTGGCCTGTCTACATACAGTGTCAGGAAAACCTCCTCACACATTGGACAAAACCTGACCCCTCTAAAGTATTTGAACTATAGTATTCCCAGTCAATATTTGGAAAGTTAAAGTTCCCATAACAACTAACCTGTCACTCTCGCTCCTATCAAGGATCATCTTTGCTATCCTATCCTCTGCATCTCTGGAGCTATTTGGAGGTCTACAGAAAACTCTAAACAGGGTGACCTTTCCTTTCCTGCTTCTAATCTCAGCCCATGCTACCTCAGTAGACGAGTCCTCAAACGTCCTCTCTGTCACCGTAATACTGTCCTTGACTAACAAAGCCACACCACTCCACCCCCACCTTTTTAATATTTTCTCTGTTCTTACTGAAACATCTAAATCCCAGAACTTGTAATAACCATTCCTGTCCCTGCTCTACCCATGTCACCAAAATAGCCATAACATCGAAATCCCAGGTACCAACCCATGCTGCAAGTTCACCCATGCTGCAATTTAAAGAAGGGTATTGTGGCTCTCTAACGCTGGGTCAAAAAGTCCCTAGTTTTGACTCCAGAGACGTCTCACAACATGCCTGAATGGGTAAATTAAGAACAACTAAATTGGAAAAGCACGGGGCAGGAGAAATAGTTGAGGAGAGTCTGTTGACATTGGCAGAAAGGTCAAGACTGGAGGATTTAAGGTGATTTGGCAGAAGGCAATCTAAAAATGTTTTTATGTTGTGACTTGTTTGAGGATCTGGAATGCACTGCCTGAAAGCATGGTTGGGGTAGATTCAATCATGCCTTTTAAAAGAGAATTTAATTATTATCTGAAGAGGGGGGAGAAAGATTCATGGCTAAAAAAAATAGGGGTGTGAGACCAGCTATGTAACTCTTGCTGAGACCCAGCACAGAGATGCAGGGCTGAATGGCTGTCTGCTATGCTGTCACCATTTTATGACTTGATCGTGCGAGTAAATCAAGAAATCTGAGTTCAATGGGTGTTGCATACAATTCCAATTTTCTTTCTTGAAATGTTATGCTTTCACGTCCCTCTCATATTTACTCAAATAGCTTTCTTCCATGTGTGATGGAAGTAGTAATGAGGAATGATGAGATCAGATTGTGCTTTCCATTCTCAGTCCATCAACAAAGAGGTGAATTGGAGCACCCCTGTCACTTCTTTGGTTGGGATGAGCCAACTTGGCGCAGACATGAATCAAGCCTAGTGCCTGCAGTGAGAACTTAGAAATTGAAACCAAATTTAATCATGCAGTGAAAAAAGTAAGAACATTTTAACATTTCTTATAGTTGATTCCAAAGGATAATGTGAAAAACATGAGACCTGGATTAATATGATGCTTTTCGTGACCATAGGATTTCCCAAAGTAATTTATAGCCAACGTAAAATACTTAGGAAGTGTGATTACTGTTGTAATCTGGCAGCCAGGTTGTGCACAGTAAGGTCCTTCACACAACAGTTATAATCAGGTAGTCTGTTATAATGTGTATATTAAGGGATAAATATTAGCCAGGACATCTGTGAGAACTTCTCTGTTTTTTGATTAATGCCATAGCATCCTTTGTGAAAGGGCAGACGGACCTTGACTTGATGTCTTATCTGAAAGATACCAGCTCCAGGCATGTGGCTGTCCTCAGTACTGTTTTGGAATGTTGAGACTAATCTCAGGAGTGGTTCTCAAGCCCGTAATTTGTTGATTCAGAGGTGACAGTCTCCTCCTTTTGAATAATTTTAAATGAGAATTTCAATCATTCAAACGTGAACTGACACCCAGAACTTCAAATGGAGTCTGCTTGTGATTTGGACTCCATGTGGGGCAGCACGGGGGTGGCTCAGTGGTTAGCACTGCTGCCTCACAGCACCAGGGTCCCAGGTTTGATTCCAGCCTTGGGTGACTGTCTGTCTGTGTGGAGTTTGCACGTTCTCCCCATGTCTACATGGGTTTCCTTTGGGTGCTCCGGTTTCCTCCCACAGTCCAAAGATGTACAGGTCAGGTGAATTGGTCATGCTAAACTGCCCATAGTGTTAGGTGCATTAGTCAGAGGGAAATGGGTCTGGATGGGTTACTCTTCGGAGGGTTGGTGTGGACTGGTTGGGCCGAAGGGCCTGTTTCCACTCTGTAGGGAATCTAATCTAATCTAAACAGTAATATTGTAGCCCATAACTCACTTTCAGAAACTCCAAGGAGATGGGTCCTATGCGCCAGGTGCTGTTGAAGGAAAGTACTTTAGCTTTGCCACTTGAAGATTTATCTGTAGTTATGGAATGACAGGCCTCTCTGCAATGCCTAAGGAAATTTAGTCCTAGATCAGATACACTCCCACTGAACTCCATTCAGTTCAAATACAATGTGATAGTAATTTGTTGTTGCATTAAGTTCCCCACTCTGTTTGAACACAAAAACATACTGTACATCTCTGCCATATACCTTCTAATGGACAACTAACTTGATTTGCTTTCATACTTGGGCTCACGCTAATACCTGTTTTAATAAGTAGCCACCCTGTTGAGTTTGTTGAAAGGTATGTGGAGTGCCACCATGTGCATTATTGTGTGCAGTGGCATACTGATGCTGTGTTTTAACATCAAATGTGCTCATCTTCAGATAAGCAACAGACTGGAACAGATCTCTCCAGATCAAATAGGAATAGAGAATTTGAAGGCTCCCAGCACCACCTAATAAACAGCTTGTGCAAAGTGCCTGCAAGAAGCTTTGGAAGTAAATTTGTTTCCTAAATTTGTGTCAAACATTAAATATCAGTGAGATCCCATCCCCTCCCTGACCATTCCCCACAAGTTTTGAGAATGTATTTCCCCATTATGTCAACTGTTAGTACCAAGTGCACATAGATGATTCACAAAAAGGAATTTTATTAATATTTCATATTACATCCAGCCCCTAATGCGTCTCACAGTAGGGATAAGGACTGTCTTTCTTTATCCTTGAGTTGTTGCACAGTCTGCTGTGCTACTGAGTCGTGGGATGTGGCTTTGCTTCTGCAATTAGCTAGTATTTATATTTAAATTTTTCACGTATACAGGTGCACACAATGTGTGCATGTTCACACGTTCCTCCTCTTTGATGAGTTAGTGGAGGAGGGGATGAAGATGACTACTTGCTACCCACCCACCCGAGAGGGAGAAGGTAAATTGGAAAGCAGGAAAAGCTGAAACACGCTTGAATGCTTAAAGCCAAACAGATTTGGGCTAGAAGCCCTTGCCATTAAACCACTTTATAAAAATGTGGTTGCCACAGATTTTTTTTTTTAAAAACAGGCTAGCAATGAGCCAACTTTAGAGAGGGTGTGTAGCAGTGAAAGATGTCAGAGCTGGAGAATTTTCCTATGTTAGCATCAAGTAGATATCCCTCAATTAGACACAGGGCTAGTTGTTTCTGTATACTCTCAAGAAGGTTTCCAGCCTAACTCTGAGTATGCCTTCAGAAACCAGCTTCTCATGATTGCTGCGAGTCTTTCCTGGTGTTGGAGATCTTCGTAAGATCTGGGTTGCAAAACTCTAGTATCAATAAAAGCCGCAACATCTTGACACAGAATTAATCCAGCTCTGCTTAAAGGCCGAGAATTAAAGTGAATGGCAAGCTAAGTTTTTAGATGTGAAATGATTTGAATAATTTACTGTTATCAAAGAGGCCCACCGTATCTTAATTGTTTTGGCACTGTAGTACTTACCATTTTTATCCTTGCTGACACTATGGTGTACAGTATATTCCTAACTCCTGCAGAGAAGCCATTCACCCCTCCAGTGCACGAAGACAGGGCATGTTTGCGATGATACTCAGATGTCTGTACACAGCTTTGGTTTCCTTACTTAAGGAGGGAGGTATACTTAACTCCACTTTTCTCAGCTTGTCTCCATAAACCTCAACTCCCTTGCCAATCAAAGGGCTAAAGAAGGTTATTCAGAGAAGGTTTGTTTGGCTGATTCCTAGGCTGGAGAGGAATCATTATGAGGAACAATTGAGCCCAGACCCACTGGAGTTCAGCAGAATGCGTGACATTCTTTATTGAAATACACAAGATTCTGAAAACGCTTGACTGTGCAAATGCTGGAAGGATGTGTCGTCCAGTGGGGGAATCTAGAATGAAGAGACAATCTCAAAGTGAGGGGTTTCCTATTTAAGATAGAGTCATACCACATGGAAATCCTCCAGTCCAACTCGTCCACACCGAACATGTTTCCAAACTGGAATAGTTCCATACGCCTGCATTTGGCCCATATCTTACCAAACCTTTCCTATTCATGAACTTATCTAAATATCTTTTTAAATGTTGTGACTGTCCCTGCATAACTGACAGCTCATCCCACACACCAATCACTCTCAATGTAAAAAACAAAGTTGTCCCGCATATCCTTTTTAAATCATCCATGTCTCACTGTAAAACTATGTCCCCCAATTTTGAACTCCCCTATCTTAGGAAGAAGTCAGGAGTGCGGTTCAGGTCAGGCAACATCCGAGGAGCAGGAGAATCAATGTTTCGGGCATAAGTCCTTCACCAGGAATGAGGCTTGTAGACTAGGGGTGCTGAGAGATAAATGGGAGGGGGGGGGGGGGAGGGTAGCTGAGAATGTGATAGGTAGATGAAGGTGGGGAGAAGGTGATAGGTCAAAGAGGAGGGTCAAGCAGATAGTTGGGAAAGGTAATAGACAGGTCAGGAGGGCCGTACCGAGTTGGAGGCTTGGGACCTGGGTAATTTGAGGGGAGGGGAAATGAGGAAACTGTTGAAATCCACATTGATCCCGTATGGTTGCAGGGTCCCATGGCAGGATACGAGGCTGAGTCATTGAATATACCCAAGAGGTATGGGCAACAAATGATGGCCTATCCAGCAATGCCCACATCTCATTATTGAATAGACAAAAAAGTGAACTTGGACAACTTTTTGATTGACGGGAAGTCGAGGGTTATGGGGACAGGCAGAAAAGTGGAATTAAGGCCACATCAGATCAGCTGTGTTAAACTGGAACAGGCTGGAGGGGCCAAATGGTATACTCCTGCTTGCATTTCCTAGGTTCGTATGACAGAGATTTGGTCTCTCAGGGCTTTGAGGGATATGGGGAAAAGGGATTGAAGCTCAAGATCATTGGATGCAGAGGAGGGGCGGCAATATGAAGAGCTGTCTTCTACTCCTCTTGTTTCCATTCTTATGTTAACATCTAATCTCCAGGAATACCTCTCGCCACTGCAGCATGACCTGGTCACCTCTTCACAACAGGCACTCAACTCTTCGGGTGTGTATTAGTGTTGCTTTCCTCCTGTTATCTTCCCAGAAGTGAAGTTGACTTTTGCCTCTCTTCACAGGAAGGAATCAGAACTTCTGATAAGGAAAGTGAAGCCATCGCATGCCGGTGAATACATGTGTGAGGCTATCAACCAGCAGGGTGAAGACCGGTCTATTAGCAACATTGCGGTAACACCCGGTAAGAGGGTTTACATTGATTCATGTCAGTGGTGGGTGTGTCTATGCTAATTCACAATCACCAGGCTTGTAACTGCTACTTTTGACATTTTCACTTCAACTGGCTGTTTACCCCAAGTTGTCTCAGCATACCAGATGTTCTGTGATAGGGAAAAGTCAATAAGAATGTGACCCCTTTGCAATTGTGTGGAAACAGATAGAAGTGCAGCAAGAGAGAATTTAGATACGGGTTGGCCCAATGCCTAATGTACATGCCAGGGTTTATTCAATAGTAACGGCTTATACAATGCAACCTCTTATGCTGGACGTGAGTTATTAGCATTTCTGTTTAGAACAATGAAAGAACATCAAACAAATCAGATGTTTTATGCTTAACTATCTAATATAAATGAGAGTTAAAAGCCAAGCTGCTTTTAGTTTTGCCTAGTGGTGGAAATGTTTTAATGTTGCATTTTGCAGTGCACTGCAGATTGCAGTGATGGATGCTTTTTCGTCTCACTAATCTTCATGACATATCAGCAAGAAATATGGGAGCAAGGGTCTGCTAAACAGACTTTTTCCAAAGCTAGAAATCAGCAATCAATGTTCCATATAGGAATGAAGTGCCCATCCTGGGATGGTAGGACTTGCCGTATAAAGAGAGACTGAATTTATTCAGACTATTTACTATACTGTATTGTACTGCATAGTTATACAGAGCTTTGATGAGACCACACCTGGAGTTTTGCGTGCAGTTTTGGTCTCCTTATCTGAGGATGTTCCAGTTTTAGAGGGAGTGCAACAAAGATTCATCTGACAGATTTGTGTGAATGCAAGACTGAGACACGAAGAGAGATTGGATCAGTTAGGACTGCGTCTACTGGAATTAAGGAGAACGAGGGGTTATTTCATAGACACCTGTAAAATTCTAGACCGGGTAAATGCAGGAATGATGTTCCTGATGACCAAATATTCAGAATTGGAGGTCACAGTCTAAGGACACAAGGTAGGCCAATTAGGGCTGAAATCAGGAGAACTTTCTTCAACCAGAGAGTGGGGAGGTGGTGGAATTCTCTGCCACAAAAAGTGGTTGAAGCCAAAACGTTGAATGTCTTCAGGAAGGAGTTAGTTATAATTCATTGGGCAAAAGGGATGAAAGGGTATGGGGAGAAAGCGGGAACAGGGGGCTGAGTTGGATGATCAGCCACAATCATATTGAGTGGTGGAGTAGGTCCAAAGGTCTGAATAGCCTACTCCTGCTCCTACCTCCCATGTTCCTAAAGATGATACAATATATTACAAGTTTTGAGCATTGGTACAAAGTAGATACTGATGAGTTGAGAGGCCATTTTTACCTCCCACTACCAACCAATTTTCTTTATTTTCTGGGAAATGAAAAATCAGCCAATTTGCTATTATCAATTTTTTTATTACCACAAGGAACCAGTTTCTCACTGCTTACATCTGTGTACAAAGTTAAAAATCACACAACACCAGGTTATAGTCCAACAGGTTTAATTGGAAGCACACTAGCTTTCGGAGCGACACCCCAGTCCAACACCGGCATCTCCAAATCATGACTACATCTGTGTATGTTATCTGTCAGCTACTTTCATTATAATGTCTGGATCCACTATGAGATATTTTCTTTTTAATCAATCTGTCCTGATGTGTATTGTGTACCCGAAGCAGATGGGACTTGAAACCAGGTTTTTTGTTTGTAAAGGATTCATTAACCACTAAGGGAATAACATATCTTTGCACCATACACCAATGCTTGAGCTACAGCAGTGTTTATGCCTAGTTACAAGTAGGGGCAATTGTAATAATTGCTACAATACAGGAACACTGGTAAGCATCAATGAACAAGATTGGTCTTTACAATAATCCTGACAGTGTTGTGGTCACCATCTCTGAGACTGGCCAGATTTTTATTGATTTGAACTTGAGCTCCACGGCGAATGGCTGGTCTAGTTGACATTGCCACTCCCACATCCCCCTGAGCAAATGTTTGCTCCAGTTATCTTGATGGTCCAGTTTAGAAATTTTTAATCAACGTATTCATGCAAGTTATGACATATAAACAAACTGCAGATGCTGTAAATCAGAAACAAAAACTGGAATTGCTGGAAAAGCTCGACCGCTCTGGCAGCATCTGTGGAGAGAAATCAGCGTGAATGTTTCGGGGTTGAGTAACCCTTCCTCAAAACTGCCAGCCCTGCTGAGCTTTTCCAGCAATTTTTGTTTCTGAAGTTATGACGTATGACATATACTTTGAACCTGAATCATCTGGGCTGAAGTAATGGACAATACCGTTGTGCCACAAGAACCGTCTGTGTCCACTTTTATGATGGGAACTGTCTGTTTGCCACAATGTAACAACACTTTTCCTTAGTGCAGCACTGCTAACAGCTAGAGGGTACTTTAACACTGTGACACACACTCACAGAATGCTTCCATTATAACGTCAGAACTCACATATAAATCACAGTTTGCGATAGTGATTAAAATGCAGCTATGATGCAGTCCCTGGTCCAGTTGCCCCTGCGAAAGGAAATGGCATTTTAAAAAAGAGATTGACAGCCAATGCAAGCAGTCCGACGTAACTCAACAGGAGGGGAACAGGAGAATGGACTCTTGCATAGACATACAGAACTGGCAAAGATGAATGACGCTGTACTGTCTTCTTGGTGCTTGCATAGCTTTCCACTCCACAGATATTAATGTAACATCTTTGTGCAAAACTGAACAAGTTCATAATTTCTCAACACAAAGCAAATGACCAGAGACATCATACATACAATTAAACATCCTTAAAGCAAATTGCATTCTCCATTGGCCCTATGCTTTTTTTTTTAGTATTCATTCATAGAATGTGCATACCTCCGGTTAGCATTTATTGCCCACCCCTAATTGCCCAGAGAGAGTTAAGAGTCAACTACATTGCGATAGGTTTGGAGTCACATGTAGATCAGATCAGATGAGATAAGGGTGGCCAATTTCCCGAAATGAATTAGTGAACCAAATGGGTTATGCCTGACAATTGGTTCATAGTCACCATTAGACTTTTCATTCTTGAACAATTCATCCTATTGAATTCAAACTCTAACATCTACCAAGACAGGGTTTGAACCCAGAACATTATATGGGTCTCTGGATTAATAGTCCAGTGATAATACTATTAGGACATCGCCTTCCCTCAAAACATCCTGCCATCAAATGGTGTTATCACTGTTGGGCTGGTTCTCATTGTGCTAACTTCCACAAAAGTAAAAAAAAATGGCAGAATGTAACTGCTTGGGTAAACAATAAAGATGAGCACTGACTGGAGGACTACCTTCAGTGAAAGCCATTCAAGTTTTGCTTTTGTGATTTATGATGTTCAGCAGACTATTCTTGGAAGAAACGTTTGCTGATGACTCCTCAATGACTTTATTCTCTGTGTAAACACCTTTGTGCTCTTGTGTGGTTAATGTGCACCCTTAGGGCTGGTTAAACGTGTGCATGTTTTAAACATAAAGCCACAGACTTAACTACTGCACTTCTTCAAACCTGGAATTTTCCAGAGGCAGGTATGTCATGTTTTGAGAAAATCATTAGGACTTCTAATGTCACTTCACGATATTGAAGTGAAACTTTGCCAAAAAACAAATGTTTGCTGTGAAATCCCAAGCAGTGAAGCATTTATTTGGTGCTCATATTTTGAAAGCTTTTTTTAAAAATACTCAGATCAGATAACATTTATTGAGGCTGTTAGCAGGTGTTGTGTTTGGCCTGTGTTAGCAAGTCTGAAAGAGGATCTGAATTTAGCGTTTCTAGTTTCACAGCACTAAGTATATGTTGGGTAAGGTTATTGTATCTGTGCTTTTGGCGAATTGAAGCCCTTTGGATAAATCCATTGACGTTTGTTTCCTGTCCTGCAATAATTCAAGCATGAAGTGTGATAGTTGGAAAATGTGGCAGGGCTGACACCTGGAGTCACATCTCCCTCCCTTTGTGAAGTTAAATTGCAATGTCAACACGGGCTTGCAATCTCATTCAAAAACGCTAGGTCATTTAATATTTACAAGTGTGGAAAGTAGAATTCAATGAACATAGCAGGAGAGCTACTAATACCATGAAAGATTTGTTGGAACCCATTCTGTTGCAAAATGTAATTTAGATACTTTGCAGTTGAGAACGCATTTGGGTTTGTTGGATAGCCGGCATTCTGCCTGTTTTGAACATGTGTGAGGTCATTCATGTATGAAATGCAATGCTTTGTGTGTGTTATCTTAATAACCAAATCCCAAAAGTTAAATTGAGGGGAAAAGACTTTCCCAATTTCAAGTGTTAACTCCCATTTTAAAAGGGAACAGAAATCTGGAAGCTTAGATCCTCTTGCTGTGTTCACACACGGGGTGTCATTTGCACAGAGTCTTTTTTTCTGCTTGATTTTTATTTTGGCAAGAAGTTCCGTTCCTGAAATGTGAGGAACAGAAAGATCTCCGCAGTAACTGGAAACCTCTTCTCGTTATCAGCAAAAGCACAGAGTTTGTGTTGAAGCATGCCTAAGCAATTGAGCAAGAGGAAATCATTTTCTTCCTCTGATCCAGAAATCTGTGACCTGAACTTATAAAGTCTGACAAGCATCCGATAAGCTAAAACACAACATTTTTTTAATTCATGAGCCATATTCCAAAAAAGAGCCTTATTTCATTCTTGTTGACCCTACATGATTTATTTAACTTTGTAAAGTTAGAGTCAGAAGGAGACGGGATGATTTTGAATTTTGCTTGAACACCATGATACGTTGGAATCGTTAGCTGGGCTCCCCAGTGGGATGAGGCAAATGGAAAGCGTGGGGAATGGCACTGTTGATGGAGAGTCAGCAGTTGGTGAGGCCAGTATCCGCCACTTGCTGCTCTAAAATGTAGGTAGATAATGTCCACTTGGGTAAGATGCTAGTGGGTATTTGGTACCCACTGAGGCAACCCTGTCAGGAAGAGAGATTGATGGTTTGGGGGGAGTGTAAAATTCACTATTTTGAATAAAAAACTACAAAAGATGGCAGAGATCTTGATGTCTACGAAGATGAAGCTATCATAGGGAAGCAGTGATATAATGGTAATGTCACTGTACCAGTAATGGTCAGATTTAAGACCTGGTGAAATGGGTTCAAATCCCACCCAAGAAGCTGATAGAGTTTGAGTTTCATTGTTAACTTTAGAATTGAAAGCTAGTCTGAGTTAGTCATGGTGTCTATGAAACCATCTGTAATTGGTGTCACTAATGTCCATATGTTCTTACCCGGAATAATCTCACTTGACTTCTGATCCAAAAGAGCATGATTTAGCATGGCAGGCCACATGGTTCAAGGACAGGTGGGATGGGTTTAGTTTGGGTATATGGTTGGCTTGGACTGAAAGCCTTGTTTTCATGCTCTATGACTCTGTGACAGTAAAGGCTGGCCTTGCCCTGCGTGCGCATGCGCGCACACACACACTCTCTCTCTCTCACTCACTCACTCATCCACTGGAATAATTGTTTAAATTATCAGTCATGAGAACTTTAAATATTATCCCTCAGAGTATTTAGAGCCTCATGTTCTTGCACTCCCCCAACCATTGGTTTAAATGCCAAGGGTTTAATCCTCATCCTGAGCACTAGCCCTCTCCACCATACCCACCCCCTGGCCAATGAAAATGCAGACAGGATGTTATTTTCCACTTGATGCCTGCCCCATTTAGAACATTTGTCAGTTTACTGCAACTCGGAGATTCTCAAGTTAAATACAGCAAAGTTTTCAACAACAGCAGAAGAGGACTTGGAGGTGGATTTCAAGTAAAGCTCTCTTCTATTATTCTACGTGCATTCATCCTGCATAGCTTGCTGCACTCCTTAATAAAGTCATTTTCTCTAATATTTTCATTTTCCTGTTCAGTTGCCATGTCTTGCTGATTAAATCCATAATGCACTCCATTAATAATGTGTGGTAGAGCTCGTTAGAAATCTGCTGTTATAAAATGCTGGTATCTATAAGAATCTGCTGAAACAGATTGTGAACCTCACCCCTGAAGTATAAATTCCACACTTCAATACCTGTATGTGAGCTCCCGGTATTACTGTTTGTGGTTGAGATACATTGTAAATTGCTGCACAGATGTTCAATTTAAAGCCAAATCTTGGGAGATTTTAGAATTGCTATCCTTAAGCAACAGTAAATATTAATAATTTATCCTAAAACATGATTCCTCCTTTCCCACAATCTCTACTCAACTAGGAAGAATGAGATATCTTGGGAACACAAAAAGTACAAAGGCTTGCAAATGATGAAGCCAACATGTGTTTTGATCCCAGTATGGTCTTTTGGTCAACAGTTGTAAATTTTGTAACTAGTTCAGATCATGTTTTAGGAATCAAATAGCAAAGGAGGAGGCCATTTGCCCGTCCTGTCTACTGCCTGTTACTGAATTTGTTCAACTCTTTACTGCACTGTCCTGTAGTTTACCAGCTGCATTGGTGAAAAGACTATGTGCGGATGGCCTATTTCCGTGAACTGGTTGAAGCTAGTGCTTTAAACACAGGACGCTCACAGCTACATAACATCATACAATTAGAACTGATTTACTGGTTTGTCATAAAGGTACCGCCTGTCTGTTTGGCTGTGTGACATGAATGTGGGCCCCTTCATTTGTTTTGGATGAGGTGAGGTGGCTAATGGCCAGTAGCAAAATGTAGGAGTGGTCTGGCAATAATCTGAAGCCAACAGATGCATGGGAGAAACTTAAGAAAGCAGTGGTTCTCCTCGAGGGCCCTCCATGTGGTCTGACATGTATGTCACTGACATGTAATGGTGCAGTCAAGTTCAACCAAGAAAACAGAGCAGAATTCTCAGCCCCACGATGCTCAGGATATCACCGAGCCAGACCAAACCCTTCGGGTGTGGCACAAATGGTCACAAACATGACCGACAACAATGTTTTATAAAGAAAATTTATGTTGCTGTTGATATTGTTTGATTAATATGGACAGAAGATTAACATTCGTTTCTCAGAGATTATAGTGTTGATTTTTGTCATACTGAAGTGTTTCAAATCAATGAGTTCCTCTGATGCATAAATGTTTGTATTCTCAAGGTGTCCATAGTTTTGTTTCTGACGTGATAGCTCATGTAATGTAGATAACGTCACTAAATGTGGACTTCATAGATTCCCTTCACTTTTGATGACTGTCTTTTGTCTCTGCAATTGCAAGTGGATAGGGTAGGATTACCAGGTGGGCTGTGGGGTTTTCATATTGTCTAAGTGAGCCACAGTTGGAAAGTTTGTCTTAAAGAGTCTCTCCTTTTCTCATTGATGTCCCTTCAAGACTGTTATTTTGTATGATGCACCATACTCTCCACTAAATAGCTATTGGTACATCAAGTAAAATGGATTAAATAAATGAGATGGCCGTTGTGGTTCTGTCCGCCGAGCTGGGAATTTGTGTTGCAGACGTTTCATCCCCTGACTAGGTGACATACTCAGTGCTTGGGAGCCTCCTGTGAAGCGCTTCTGTGATGTTTCCTCCGGCATTTATAGTGATTTGAATCTGCCGTTTCCGGTTGTCAGTTCCAGCTGTCCGCTGCAGTGGTCGGTATATTGGGTCCAGGTCGATGTGCTTATTGATTGAATCTGTGGATGAGTGCCATGCCTCTAGGAATTCCCTGGCTGTTCTCTGTTTGGCTTGTCCTATAATAGTAGTGTTGTCCCAGTCCGCATCCATGAACACCAACTAGCCACGAAACGACATGACCAGCTATCCTTAGTAGCCACACACTCAGATGACAAGCAACATGAGTTCGACTGGGACAACCCTACTATTATAGGACAAGCCGAACAGAGAACAGCCAGGGAATTCCGAGAGGCATGGCACTCATCCACAGATTCAATCAATAAGCACATCGACCTGGACCCAATGTACCGACCACTGCAGCGGACAGCTGGAACTGACAACCGGAAGCGGCAGGTACAAGTCACTATAAATGCCAGAGGAAACATCACAGAAGCGCTTCACAGGGGGCTCCCAAGCACTGAGGATGTCACCTAGACAGGGGACGAAACGTCTGCAACACAAATTCCCAGCTCGGCGAACAGAACCACAACAACGAGCACCCGAGCTACAAATCTTCTCCCAAACTTTAAATAAGATGGCCATTAAAAACAAATTCAAATTGAGTCCAAGCCTAGATTTTGAATTTTAAATACTGATGACCTAAATTTGCAACAGAAGTGGGCATTAAAGAATAACTTGCATTTAATAGAGAGCATGATTGCCTCTTTGTGATGCCTTTCAAATTTCTATAAACTCAGTAACTTTGAAGTGGAGCATCTGGTATTTTGTCGGTGAATACAACCCAAGCCTATTAATCACTTCACTTCATCTCTAAGGGTGCAATACATCACAAAAGATGCAGTCATTTCTGAAATCATGTCCTGGCCAATCCTATTCCAGTCTTGATCTAGAACCTCTTCCAGTACCACAGCCTAACTATCCAACTTCTTACAAAGCTCCTTACTATTTACAATTATGCCTTCAGTCTTCTCAGTGCCGTAACATGAATTTCTATTCCTAAATTCCTCCATATCTCCAGTGATCATTATTTTCTTGAAAACAATCTTATTTAGCTCCTACTGGGTTTGGGGTAGAAGTGTGTATTATGAAGGCCGGGGGCCATGCATAATAAATATCATACTTTTAGACTAACTCGCAGTTAAACACTGTGACACTGTTGCTGACACTAGCTGCATTGCAGTTTGCTTGTGATAAAGGAAGAAATTACGTTCAGCTCTCTGTCATGTTGCTGCGCTTTGCAAATTTGGGACACAAAGGGTAACCTGACACAATAGTGGATGTTTTGGCTGCTCAAATGATCCAGGGCTGCAGTGTGAATCAATATGATTAAATTGTGCAGCTGTATTGAAGATTGAATTAGGGATCACTGAGAGTGATGTCCCCTGCAGGGAGATCTGGTGATTCCATCATGAAACTGCGGTGAATGATCGGTAAAGATCAAGACCCATTTTCAACTCTAACAGCCTCTAAAACACTCCCTTACATCCCCTCCCCAACCCCCACCACTTGCTGTGTTGGTCATACACACTGCGATGGTCAAATGCCCAGCTTGTTATCCATAGATAGACCATTCAGCTCATCATTGCTTCTTACTCTTTAAAACATGATGTTGAGTTTGTCTCAGTCACCTGCTTCTTCCCCTGCAAATAATTCTTTGTAAGTATTTACTAAGTCCATCTTGAAGTTTATCATTGAATTTTCTGACACCACCCTTTCAAGGCAGTGAATTTTTCTTTAATTCATTCACAGGATGAAAGTGTTGTTGGCTAAGACAGTATTTATTGCTCATCCATAATTGCCCTGAGGACAGTTAAGAGTCAATCACCTCACTGTGGGGTCTGGAGTCACATGTAGTCTAGATCAGGTAAGGATGGCAGCTTCCTTCCCTAAAGGGCTATATTCAGCCAGATGGGTTTTCCTGGCCACTGATGATGGCTCCATGTTCATCATTAGGCCCTTAATTCCCTCATCTGCTGTGGCAGGATTCAAACCCAGGTCACAGAGTCATAGAGATGTACAGCATGGAAGCAGACCCTTCGGCCCAACTCATCAATGCTGACCAGATGTCCCAACCCAATCTAGTCCCATTTGCCAGCACTTGGCCCATATCCCTCTGAACCCTTCCTATTCATAACCCATCCAGATGCCTTTTAAATGTTGTAACTGTACCAGCCTCCAGCACTTCCTCTGGCAGTTCATTCCACACACGCACCACCCTCTATGTGAAAAGGTTGCTCCTTAGGTCCCTTTTATTTCTTTCCCTTCTCACATTAAACCTACACCCTCTAGTTCTGGACTCTTCTAGGAGAAAGTGAGGACTGCAGATGCTGGAGATCAGAGCTGAAAATGTGTTGCTAGCAAAGCGCAGCAGGTAAGGCAGCATCCAAGGAGCAGGAGAATCGACAATTCAGGCATGAGTCCTTCTTCGGGGGGGTGGGGTGGGGGGGGGGGGGGTTGTGTGATGTGACCCAGCAGGAGCACTTGGCTAGAAGGGCATCCATTACCCAGCGCTGAGGAGCACCAAGGATGTGAGATGCTGTGTAATCGTGTAGTTTTGGAGATAGAGGTGAATGTGATCAGAAGAGTGGTGGTCATGGAAGGACCTTAAATTGTCAACAGGATGGACCTTTGTGAACCTTAAAAACTCCTCTTAAACTTCTTTGATCGAAGTCAAAAGGGCAAAACATGCTTCAGATTTTAAAAGGTTATTTAATGTAAATTCTGACAACAGGTCCAGGTGTGTATACACAAAATGAGTAAACCTTAAAGCAAATTCAATATTTAAGGGAAACGTTCTCCCCAGAGATCATTGCTCTGTGAAACAGATTATTATTGAAAACTGCAAATGAATAGCATGTGAACTCCTCAAAAAAAGGAAATGAATCTCTGACTATGAAGAGGATAGAAGATGAAAGATAAATTGTAAATGTGAGATACTGTACACAAGCGGTTTGGCTGCAGTTTCTGGTTTTTTTTGCAAGGAAGTATCACCTATGAATACAGCTCTTCAGGGTTGAAGAATAATTTTGCAGCATAATGTTAGATTGATAATGTGAAATTTTCACTTAAACCTTTGGTATGGAACTTGCGTACTTGATGAAAAAATAAATTTGCTGCCAAAGTTTTTTGTCTGGCATGCATCAGGACAGAGTCGCAAGAATACCAAACATCAAGGGGAATAATCATTTATATTGTGTGGAATTTGGTTTTCAGGCAATTCCATCTCTTGATGAGTACAGGACAAAAGGTTTTGGCAGTGTATCTCTTTTTAACATGAATTTGTACATAGCTTTTAGTTTCCTCAAAGTTCTATTTAAGTTATTAGCCTCCATCAAGAACTTGTGCCCTATGAAAATAGGCTGCAGCACAAGTGGTGCCTGGTCACAGGCGTGTACATGTGCACATCCCTTTCATCTCACATTTGTTCTTATTAATCCTACTTATGAAGACTGGGTGACTGCAGCAAGAGCTTTTGTTTTTTATTCACTTGTGGTTGTTGCTGGTTGGCCAGCATTTATTACCCAAACTTAGTTGCCCTTGAGAAGATGGTGGTGAGCTACCTTCTTGAACTGCGGCTCTCCGTGTGCTGTAGGTTGACCCATAATGCCTTTAAGGGGGGAATTCCAGGACTTTGACCCAGCGACACCAAAGGAATGGTGATATATTTCCAAGTTAGGATGGTGAGTGGCTTGCATGAGAACTTTCAGGGGGTGGTGTTCCCATGTATCTGCTGCCTTTGTCCTTCGAGATGGAAATGGTCATGGTTTTGAAGGTGCTATCTAAGGATCTTTGGTAAATTTCTGCAGTGCATCTTGTAGATAATATACTGCTACTCCTGAGCGGCGGTGGTGGAGGGATTGGATGTTTGTGCCAGTCAAATGGACAGCTTTGCCCTAGACAGGGTCATGCTTCTTGAGTGTTGGCGGAGCTGCACTCATCCAAGCAAGTGGGGGGCATTCCATCATACTCCAGACTTGGGCCTTGTAGATGGTGGACAGGGTTGGGGAAGTCAGGAGTTAAGTTACTCGCTGCAATATTTGTCGTCATATGTGGTGGGTCCAGCTGAGTTACTGGTCAATGGTAACCCCTCGGATGTTGATAGTGGAGGATTTAGTGATGGTAGCACCATTGAATGTCAAGAGGTGGTGGCTAGACTGTCTCTTATTGGTGATGGTGATAGTCCAGCATTTGTGTGGTACATTTATTTGCAGACAACAGTGTTCTTCAGCAGTGATGTCTAATTACTGGTGTGTAGAATGTGGCTGCAAGCACGTCATGTCCTGCAAACAGCAAGGAATTTTTTTTAAATTGCTCATTGAATAAGGGTGCTTTCTTCAACCTGTTCAGTATGTGTTTTAGGTACAACCACAGTGCTGTTTGGGAGGGAGTTTCAGGATTTTGACACTGTGACAGTGAAGGAATGTGATTTATTTCTGAATCAGGGTGGTGTTTGACTTGAAAGGAAACATGCATTTGCTGACCTAGCTCTTCTAGATGGTTTAAAAAAAAGTCTCAGGTTTGGATCGAAGAACTCTTAGTGAGTTTTACATTTCCCCTGAGAATTGCCACCAACAAAGCAATGTTGAAATGGCATGTCAGTCTAGATTGTTTCTGGCGAGAGTCTTTAACGTACAACCCTCTGTTCCAGAGGCAACGTGAGCAGCAATGAAATTCTGTAACATGGCCTGGGCTAGGCCAATTCCCTAAAATCCCAGTACCTCACCATCCTAAGTTCAATTAGGCCTCCCTCAAATCAGGTCCCCTGAAATAGGGATGGAAGGGGGAGAAAAAGACAGAAGAGGTCAGAAATCAAAAGTGAGAGAAAATTGAGGTTTCACTTTAAAATAATGCTGCCTCATTTTAATTTGTTGTTTTTATTTCCCCGAGTCATTCTGAAATTGATCCAAAACCAATGTACTTTGGAAAAAAAATTGTCAGTGTCTACCTGCCCGATCACATCTGATAAATGGTGACTAGAAGTCGATTAATGAGGCCCCCGCGGTATATATTATAGTCACAATTCATTGTCCATTTAAAGAGTGTCTTGTATTGCTTGTGCTCATTTCAGTTTGTAGAGGGAACAGAATCGCTTGTTTGACTTACAAATGTTAACTCATGCAATGTTTAACTAGCTCTGATCACTGCTCCATTGCACTCAATGGAGAAGATAGTTCTGTCTTTTCTCTGTGTAAAAGAGACAATAAGAGGGTAACCTGATGGAGGTCTTTTTAAATTGATGATATTGCAGAGGTAGAGCAAATATTCCCACTTGCCTGGAAGACCAGAACATGAAGTATAAGATTGTCACCATAAATCTGGTGGATAATTCAGGAGAAACACAGACAGCAGTGGGAATGTGGAATTATTATGATGAATAGCATAGATATATTTAAGGTGAAGCTAATCAATGCATGAGGGGCAAAGGATAAGCTGATAATGATGTGGGGGGTTGGAACCACCTAAATAATTCCAAGGCCAAAGCAGATTCTGTTATGAAATAACTACATTCATTGTGGGGCAACAGTTTGGAATAAAATTCAAGGTAAAATTTGTTCCGATTTCAAAACAGGCCACTTTAAAAGTTAGTAAGGAAACAATAGATAGGTAATCAGTTAGAGAATACTTGCCAAACACTGTTACAAACCTGAACTCCCTCCTAAGGTTTAAGAGAACCACTTTGACCTCTCAGATGTCTTGGTTAGGCCCTATCAAAGAAACCTCAAGCTTTGGTTTGGTATTGTTGGTATTGGGAAGGCACATCAGGTTGGATATTACATGTCTCTGCCATCTGTAATGTCATTGGGGTGTGGGGTGGGTATCCAGCCTTCCAATATACCATCATATGTAAATAAATAACTAAACAGACATCAATCTAGTTTGTTAAAAGCTCAACTGATCCCAATGTTGCTGTCTCCAGGCCATAATACAGCTGCCATGGGGAGTTGAGCAGGAGTGGGCATCCCGGGATTTTAGAGAACTTTTTCAAATGGTAGGAAGGAAAGCATGGAGTGGGGCAAGAACAATCCTTGGAGTGGGGGTACGCTTTTGCACATCAGGGGCACCCCTCTGGAAGATAGTACCCAACCTCTTTCACCTCGCTGTGGCTCTTAAAACACACCCTTCCACACACCTCAACCATCCTCCGTGCCCATTGCCCCTTACTTACTTGGCTCTGGGGATCCACTGGGGCCTTTTGCGTGCATTCCTGGCAGTGCCCATTGCTGGGGCCTGGTGCCGCTGGAACCACCACTGAGTGGTGCAAGTCCCACTCTGCATTTGTTCGGTCTGCCCACAACACTTTTTTGACTGTGTAGGCCTGGCTTCATGTCGACTGACCACCCATTTCTCTTTGGGGAAGGTTTGTCCATTAACTCCACTGTACATCTTTGCCTGGTACGTCAGCGCTGAATCTATTCCTGTGTCTGTGTTTGGAGGGAGGCATATTTAGTGATGATTGCATTGATAATGTGACAGGCTGTTTGACTTTGTTTAGCCCCTGGAATCTGCTGTTACTTGCACTAAAGACAACTCATAACAGAAATTGTGACCAATCACATTATGTGGTGCACCTATTGTGGACATCACCTTAGTGTTAGAGTTACTCTCGGTCTTGACCCTCTGACACCAAACTGACCTTCTGAGGCCACAAATCTTTTATTCATTCATAGGATGTGAATATCTCTGGCAAGGCCAATGTTTATTGTCCATTCCTAACTGCCCTCAAATAGTTGATGGTGAACTATCTTCTTGAAGTACTAAGTCTGTATGAAGAATGTACTCCCTCAGTGTAGTTCCAGGCTTTTGATCTAGTTAAGATATCACAATATATATTCCAAGACAGAAGTATCTGTGACTTGGAGGGGAAGATGTTTACTAGATGTTGCCAGGGTTGGAGGGTTTGAGCAATAGGAAGAGGTTGAATAGGCTGGGGCTGTTTTCCCTTTGGTGTCAGAGGCTGAGGGGTGACCATATAGAGGTTTTAAAAAATCATGAGGGGCTTGGATAGGGTAAATACACAAAGCTTTCTCCCTGAAGTGGGGGAGTCTAGAACTGGATGGCAAAAGTTTAAGGTGAGAGGGGAAAGATTTAAAAGGGATCTAAGGGGCAACTTTTTCACTCAGAGGGTGGTGTGTGTATGGAATGAGCTGCCAGAAGAAGTGTGGGAGGCTGATACAATTACAGCATTTAAAAGGCATCTGGATGGGTACATGAATAGGAAGGGTTTAGATGGGTATGGGCCAGTGGAATTAGATTAATTTAGGATATCTGGTCAGCATGGATGAATTGGACCAAAGGGATTGTTTCCATGCTGTACAACTCTATGACTCTAAGATTCTATGACTGTTATGTTTGTAAAGGTTGTAATGAAGTTTGGATACAAATGTTTCCCATAGACAGCAAACCGTGTATTGATGAGCAGTTTTTTGGCATAGACACTGCTTGATTGCACTGTTGATAGTACTTTCCATCTCTTTGATAATTGAGATTAGGGATCTGGAGCTGTAACTTGATTTGTTGGATTTGTTTTGCCTTTTGTGAGTAAGCTAAACCTGGGCAATTTTCCATTTTAACTCCAAAGGATAGATTCTTCCAGGGTAAGCTCAAAGATCACTGCAATATGTTGGTCCCTTCCCTATCACCTTTGCTACTGAACAGACAAGAGCAACATTGTAATGGGAACACAGTCATCTCCAAACCTTGCCCAAGTTGCACCCCAAACTGAGCTGGACTTCAGTCACTGTTCCTTCATCCTCACTGGTCAACCCTTCTGGGACTTGCTAAGTGCCAGGACTGTAGCGGTATCTTCACTGCTACAGTTAGGGGAAGGTAGTAAACACTATTTTTCTGATATTGTCCAGATTGCAAGAACCCAAAGTATTTTTTTTTTAGATGCCTAGATAAGGCATTAGGAAGATTGCACATTTTGGCTTCACTATCTGGGAAGTAACCTTAGGGAGCAGATCAGAGCCTGTTCAACTGAAATTCAGATACAGTTCAACCTTGTTCTGTCCCAGGTGGGTCACCTGATCCACCAGATTACCACATAAGTAGAGGAGGTAAGATCTAACCTACTATCTTTAAAACCTTTATTTGATCATCTCTTTGATACCTACTTGGCAAGTTTTCTTTGTATACGTCCTTGTCAAATCAGAAATCCGTTCCCTTTGTAAGCAACATTCTAGTTTCTGCCTCAGTGCCCGCTTTTTGTCAAGCGGATTGAGTTCTCATAGCCCTCCGGGTGAAAACATTTATTTGAATTTACAGTGATAATTCTGAGTTTTGAACCCTGTATGTTTAAAACACTATAGTTGTGATAACCTATGGTTTTTTTAAAGTATAGTGGCGATGACGTGGGTCCCACAAGATAGTCATCCCGGATGTTGTGAGAGATTGAGAAAAGTGCTTTCTATTACTTCAAAGAGACTGATTGTTATCAGCTCACAGAAAACATGCCGTGACTCTCATTCAATTATCTCCATGCAGCCCAATGACAGAAGTGACCACACCGAGTCCTGGATGAAGTTAATGGAATGCAAATCAAAGGCTCTTTCCACTGAACATGAATTCTTTTTTGAAATGTGTCTTTTCTGCCGGTAGGTTTGGTTGTGCAGGTATCTGCTATTTTCTGCTCAACTTTGACAGTTGGATACTCCAAGTATCCTCTATCCAACAGCAGGAATGCACAGACATTTGCACATGATCCGGCCACATGGTTCAGCTTATCTGTGTGGCCATTTGTCCTCCATGCACTTACTGTTCCCAATCCCATGTGATCTTCCTATGTTCATCACCTAGACTTCCTTCTCTCTTCTCACTCCATGTATATCAGGTTATAAATAGGCTGGGCGTTTTTTTTTACTGGTTATGTCTCTGAGACTAATTTTGACAGTAAATAAAAATATTGGAGAATACTGGTAAGAAGAAGAAAGGATACTGGCACATTATCATCAGTGGGTGTTATCAATGCCAGATGTCACCTTTTAACAACGTTAAAAATCACACAACACCAGGTAGAATCATAGAATCCCTATAGTGTGGAAACAGGCCCTTCCAACAAGTCCACACTGACCCTCTGAAGTGTAACCCACCCAGACCCATTCCCCTGCCCTGTATTTACCCCTGACTTATGCACCTAACCTACACATCCCTGTACACTAAGGGCAATTTAGCATGGCCAATCCACCTAACCTGCACATCTTTGGAATGTGGGAGGAAACTGCAGCACCCAGAGGAAACCCATGCAGACGCTGGGAGAATGTGCAAACTCCACACAGACAGTCGCCTGAGGTGTTGTGTGATTTTTAACTTTGCCTACCCCAGTTTAACACTGGCACCTCCACATCACTTTTAACAACATCACCTCCTGTGTAACCAACGTTTGACAAGTATCTGAGGAATAACTGAAGGATGTGCAAAAGATTATTTTCAGGGAGTAGGATTAGACTACTGGATTGTTAAATGCTATGGGATGGGGGCAGGGAATTGGGACTAGATTAGGTGCGATATTAAAGCCTTGGGATGAGAGAAGGAGTGGGATTGTTACATAAGGTGGTGGTTCTGAGAGAATTTATTTTGAAACAGTATTAACCTCCACCCAATCTGGTGATACCACAGTGTTTGGTGGAAATGCAGTCTATAATGAGGTCCCGACGGAGATAGACATATCATCTCTGGGTCTTGGTATTCTTTGTGTTTATGCGTAATTAGTCAATATGGCATAGACCAGTTGTGTCATGAAATAACCTACATATTGTTATTAAGACAAGTTCCGATTCTCATTAAGACTGAATTGTAGTTTATCCTCTACCACTGCTAATTAAATTAGGCTCCTAGACTCGGCATGAGAAGGAGAATTGGGGACAGCATTCTAAACAAACTATAAGCAATCAGTGTTTGGCACCACAACATACATTAGGTGGATATGAAGGGCATGGCGAGTGGTTAGAACTGAATTAGATTAGGTGGAGTATGAGTTTGAGGGGTGAAAAAATTTGTGGTGTTAGGTTTGGTGGGTGTTAAAGAGGATGGGGAGTGAGCATGAGACCAAGTGAGAATAGCCACGTGTTCAAAGTGAGCCAAATAATAGTGGGATATGAAAAGATTCGGTAGGATATTTAAGAGTGGACAGGGGAGTGAGATCAGATTAGGTGGCTTGTATAGAAAATTACACCAACCTTGATAGGCTGAATGGTCTCTGTATAAACTGCAATGTTTTTTGCTGAGCACTGGCAGTAGGAGGTTTTCACAGTCTGGTAACTGCCTTACTCACTGGATAGACATTGAAGGAAAGTGAACAGCAGCAAAGGACAAGATGGAACAGAAAAATGTGTAAAGTTTGGTGTTGCAGAAACGGCTTATCTTGCAAGTTGCATCCTACGGAATGGGTCTGTGCTGTGATATTTCATAACCACAGACACAAGACGCCTTTGATTGGATTCACAGATATGAAGCTGCCAACCACCAGGAGGTCTGCTGTCCCAAAAGTCCCATTTCTGTTTGGATAATGCTGTCCTCACATGCTGAGCAAAATGTGCAGCACGTGACATTGACTGATGCCACTGTCACTTTTCTGTTTTGCGTTCCTGTAGTCTGCTGTGATGGATTCTGTGATCAGGGAACTAGGTCCAAGCTGGGCAATAAGGGTACAGATCCCTGACGATCTAATTACATGCGAGAATAACAACATTTAAGAAGTATTTAGACATATACTTGCGATGCTAAGGTATACAAGGCTATGGGCCAAGTGCTAAAAGAGGGATTATAATAGTTAGGTGGTTGTTTGTGACCAGCACAGGCTCTATGGTCTGAAGGGCCTTTTTCTGTGCTGTAGACCTCTATGACTCTAATAAGCCCAAGCAGTTACACCTGCTTCTCCAATGCCAAGTCATTCATGCAGCAAAGTTCCTTGGGTGCTGCTATCCTCCAATAAGTGGCCTAGACAGTGAATGACAGCTGACCCCTCAACCATGAAAACTTAAAGGTCAACAGTGATGTTCAGCCAACTCCCTATCTTGAAATCTCCTCCAACCCCTCTGAGATCTTTCCACTCTCCCAATTTCAACTTCCTTCCTTCTTTTGAAATAAATCACAGCCAGGGTCCCAGGTTCGATTCCAGCCTCGGGCCGACTGTCTGTGTGGAGTTTGCACATTCTCCCTGTGTCTGTGGGGTTTCCTCTAGGTGCTCAGGTTTCCTCCCACAATCCAAAGATGTGCAGAATAGGTGAATTGGCCATGCTAAATTGCCCGTGGTGTTAGGTGCATTAGTCAGAGGGAAATGGGTCTGTGTGGGTTACTGTTTGGAGGTTCAGTCTGGACTGGTTGTGCCGAAGGGCCTGTTTCCACACTGTAGGGAATCTAATCTAATCTAAATGCTGACTGCGCTCTCAATTGTCCAGAGGAGGTTCTGGAATTCCCTCCTTCAGCTTTTTCTGTGCCTCTCCCTCTTATTTTCACTCCTTTAACCTACAGATTTGAACAAGCTTTTGGTCACTTCTCCTTACACTGGGTGGCATGAACAGATTGGGCCAAAAGGCCTGTATCAGTTCTGTAGACTACTATGACTATCACTGTATGAGTAGCTCCATTTGTGATGAGGCATCAGAGATTAACTGAATGTTCCATGATGCACCTTGAGATAGTTTGCTGTGTTAAAAGGGGCTAAATAAATGTGAGCTTTTGTTCGGCATGTTCTAAAAAAATAAAGACATACCTAAAAAGACTTACTTGGTGTTCATGGATAAGACACAACCCCCAAGATGAAGGTTAAAGTTAGGTTCAATACTCCCAAGGGGAGAACTGGCAGCCTTTTTGTTTGCCTGTTGTGGAGAATATCCTTTTTTTTTGATCAGCTACTAATTTATGAACTGGACGAATTAGATGCAGAAAGAATCATGCATCTCTTTCTGTTCTGATTCGCGTGTGAGAGTTGACATGTAGCTCGTGTCACCTTGGCTCAGAGGGTCCTTTGAATGACAGCGTTTGTGTTCTTGGTGATAATGAGAGCCAGCCTTGCTGGCAATGAGAGCGGGCACCCTGCACTAGTGGATGGCTTTTACCCCCTCCAACCCCCACTCTTGTGTGGACCTGATAGTATGTCAGCATTCAATGCCCCCTGCCAGATAAGTGGTGGCCACAGGCAGTGATCAGTCAGGAGCAAAAAGGCAGCAGAAGGCCACTCAATTTGAACTGAATTTCAACTGTGGCTAATTTGCTTCTATTGCGTTCGGGTCTGTCTCGAAGGCTGCAGGCTTTTCTGTTAATAAATGCTATTGCTGAGGGAGCTTTGTGTGCAGGATTAAAAGCTCATTTCTTAATGGACTGGCAAACTTTCTGCAGCCAATAGCTGTATTCAGAGCTGCTTCCCTAAGCAATGCTGCAACATGTTATAGATTTTCATTATAAATAATACATATGGCTCCTCTTAACTATACATTTAAAGAGTGATTTATGCCACATCTTTTCAGTTTGAAAACAGCTGCCAGGAGTAATTGTCTGTGATTAGGATCCTGCTTCATCTTTTATTCAGTGCTGGGAGGGCTACAAAGATGCAAAATTCTCAATGAGTGGGGTATAGAACAGCCCATTAACAAAGGGGCAAAGTTAGTATGGAGTGGGAAGGTAGAACAGTGTTAAGATTTGTTTGAGTGAAGGTATTGTTGCTTGAGAAGTTCTGTTCTGAAGATGAATCATATTGCACTTGAAACGTTCACTCTGTATCTCTCTCCACAGATGCTGCCAGACCTGCTGAGTTTCTCCAGCTTTCTCTGTGTTTGTTTCAGATTTCCACCATTCACAGTATTTTGGTTTTTTTTATTGCTCGGTAGGTTGCATTTGACCTTTGCCCTTGGCTTGTGCACTGTGCATGTTAACACAGCATTCCCACGATGCCCCTGGGGCCAGGTCTTGCTAGGTAGCTGGAATTAAGAAACAGGTCAGCCACTGTGTCATTGAATGATGCCAATTCGAGGGGCTGAATGTTTCGGTCCTTGTTCTCAAAATCCTCAATTTAATTCCCAAATGGTACTGTATAGTAATGAGTTGTTGGTGTTATACTGCTGCAGATAAATGTTGACAGCTGATGCTTTTGGTTTATAATGGTGATTCTTTGTTGGCTTCTTTATTGACACGGATGATGTGGCAGTCCAGATATCTTTACAAGGAAACATCCATGAACAGCTGGAGATGGTCTGCCCTGCTCCCAAACCCCACCCACCGACATTTTGCCCAATTGGTATGGAATGGGGGCGTAATTGCCGACCCACATCTTTATTGTTACTACCGAGGAGGCAGTATATGCTTTACCTCCAAAGGTGCTGAAGTGAATAGCTTCATTTGGTGAGATTTGGAGGCACACGATATATGATGAACCCTGTCAAAACAATGACAGTTGTCAGCAATATGTAAAGATTCTCTTTGCTGCTCCTTTCAGATTACTCCATCAATTAATTGATTGATTTGTTCATTCATTAACCGATTAAAATGATTTAAGCTGTGCTCATGATAGAATTGGCAAGCAAAACTGTGCTGATGGGCAATTCCCATAAAGTCGCCATCTCATATCATTAAAAAGGCTGAAGTGATTCTTGAGATGCGGTGGTAGTGTTCCTAACTCTGGGCCAGGAGACAGAGTTTCAAGTCCCACCTACTCCTGAATGGATTGCTTAGAAAATATTTGAAAAGTGCTTAATTTAAGAATCCAGAAGCCAGGGTTCAATCCCAACATGTCCTTGGAGATGGGTTAAAGTGTGTCTGAACAGATGGATTAAAATCACTGAAACGTAAAGTGATAATGGGAATTCTTGTACTTATTGAAAAGTTAGACAAAGCCTATGCTAATAGTCCAGTAAAAGTCAGCAGGAATAAATGCATTTATTGCTGGTAGTCCAGTGAAAGTCAGAGCAGAAATAAATGCATTTAATACAGTTCCCCCGCAGGTCCTCAAAGTCCACACCGCGATTTATTACCAATGAATCATTATTGCAAAATTCTTATAAAATGTGATACCCGATTTACACACAGAAAGATCCCAAAAGCAGCAATGTGATGAACGATCTCAGTTTTTCTGTGGTATTGTCCAGCGGCAAGTGTTGAACAGAGAGTATTCTTCCTCCTCAACAGTGGGATGTTTGACATTGTTCAGAACAGGCCTCAAATTTATGCCACCTCCTGAAAGATGATTCCTCTCACTGTACAGCATGCAGTTGTTGGAGGGTGGAAGTATTGGCTTGAATTGCGAGTGCACATCATTGGTGCGGGACGTGAATTCAGAAGGTAGAGTCCTACCTACTGACTCAAGCTGACACATTTAGAATACATATAGCATAGTCATAGTATCCACCAGAAGACATTTTCCTTTTTACAATTCTCCGTGGAACAATTGCGGTTCCGGATGAGATTATTTGTTTTCCCTTCCCGTTTCCTTTCTAGTCTGAATTTTGCAGAATATCAAAGATAATAGTCATCATTTTGACTTGGCATCCCATATTGACTACATCACGAAATATGCAGCTCATTCGACACAGTTTTTAAACGTTTTCTCTCAAAGACCTTGACTGATGTGCACTGTTAGCTCCAGCTGTGCAGTAATAAGTGATATGACACAACCAGGGAGGCCCGGTCTCACAGCCTACAATGATGGGGGCTGAAGCAGCCGCATTTCAATTTAAAGACTGTCGGAAGCTGTACTGACCCCAGACTCTCTGCTGGGGCTTTGGGGGAAAGCATCAGATCCACACAGGATGGCCAGAGGGAGATGGTTCTTGCAGCCACCACCTGCTTTGATGTAGCCGCCAAAAACCTAATGAATGGTAAAGGACTGGCTCTGCCAGTCGCCCTCTGAAGGCAAGAGTTGCCAACGTGAGTTGGATAGAGTCATAGAGTCATAGAGATGTACAGCATGGAAACAGACCAGACATCCAAACCCAATCTAGTCCCATCTGCCAGCACCCGGCCCATATCCCTCCAAATCCTTCCTATTCATATACTCAACCAAATGCCTCTTAAATGTTGCAATTGTACCAGCCTCCACCACTTCCTCTGGCAGCTCATTCCATACACGTACCACCCTCTGCGTGAAAAGGTTGCCCCTTATGTCTCTTTTATATCTTTCCCCTCTCACCCTAAACCTATGCCCTCTAGTTCTGGACTCCCCAACCCCAGGGAAAAGATTTTGCCGATTTATCCTATCCATGCCCCTCATAATTTTGTAAACCTCTATAAGATCACCCCTCAGCCTCCGACGCTCCAGGGAAAACAGCCCCAGCCTGTTCAGCCTCTCCCT
>NC_057741.1:28427285-28469554 GCF_004010195.1 Chiloscyllium plagiosum | reverse complement strand
ATACCTGACATATGCTTCCTTCTTTTTCTTAACCAAACCCTCAATTTCTTTAGTCATCCAGCATTCCCTATACCAGCCAGCCTTCCCTTTCACCCTGACAGGAATATACTTTCTCTGGATTCTTGTTGTCTCATTTCTGAAGGCTTCCCATTTTCCAGCCGTCCCCTTACCTGCGAACATCTGCCTCCAATCAGCTTTCGAAAGTTCTTGCCTAATACCATCAAAATTGGCCTTTCTCCAATTTAGGACTTCAGCTTTTAGATCTGGTCTATCCTTTTCCATCACTATTTTAAAACAAATAGAATTATGGTTGCTGGCCCCAAAGTGCTTCCCCACTGACACCTCAGTCACCTGCCCTACCTTATTTCCCATGAGTAGGTCAAGTTTTGCACCTTCTCTAGTAGGTACATGTACATACTGAATCAGAAAATTGTCTTGTACACACTTAAGAAATTCCTCTCCATCTAAACCTTTAACACCTTAACAATCCCAGTCGATGTTTGGAAAGTTAAAATCCCCGACCATAACTATCCTATTATTCTTACAGATAGCTGAGATCTCCTTACAAGTTTGTTTCTCAATTTCCCTCTGACTATTGGGGGGTCTATAATAAAATCCCAATAAGGTGATCATCCCTTTTTTATTTCTCAGTTCCACCCAAATAACTTCCCTGGATGTATTTCCGGGAATATCCTCCCTCAGCACAGCAGTAATGTTATCCCTTATACAAAATGCCACTCCCCCTCCTCTCTTGCCTCCTGGAACATTAAGCTGCCAGTCCTGCACATCCCTGAGCCATGTTTCCGTAATTGCTATGATATCCCAGTCCCATGTTCCTAACCATGCCCTGAGTTCATCTGCCTTCCCTATTCGGCCCCTTGCATTGAAATAAATGCTGTTTAATTTATTAGTCCTACCTTGTCTCTAACTGTTTGACCCACTTCTGTTCTCAGCTGTACCCGTCTCAGATCGATCTCTTTCCTCACTATCTCCCTGGGTCCCACCCCCCCACCTTACTAGTTTAAATCCTCCCAAGCAGTTCTAGCAAATTTCCCTGCCAGTATATTAGTCCCCTTCCAATTTAGGTGCAATCCGTCCTTCCTGTACAGGTCACTTGTACTCCAAAAGAGATTCCAATGATCCAAAGATGCGAATCCTTCTCCCATAACCAGCTCCTCAGCCATGCATTCATCTGCTCTATCCTCCTATTCCTGCCCTCACTAGCTCGTAGCACTGGGAGTAATCCAGATATTACTACTCTTGAGGACCTCCTTTTTAAATTTCTGCCTAACTCTCTGTAATCTCCCTTCAGAGTCTCAACCTTTTCCCGTCCAGTGTTGTTGGTTCCAATGTGGACAATGACCTCCTGCGGCCTCTCTCCCCACTGAGAACATTCTGCACCCTCTCTGAGACATCCTTGATCCTGGCACCAGGGAAACAACACACTATTCTGCTTTTTCTCTGCTGGCTACAGAAATGTCTGTCTGTACCTCTGAATACAGAATCCCCTAATACAATTGATCTCTTGGAAGCTGACGTACCCCTCGTTGCATTAGAGCCAGTTTCAATACCAGAAACTTGGCTGTTCGTGCTACGATCCCCTGAGAATCCATTACCCCCTACATTTTCCAAAACAGCATATCTGTTTGAAATGGGTATATCCACAAAAGACTCCTGCCCTAGGTGCCAACCTCTCTCACCCTTCCTGGAGTTAACCCATCTCTGTGACTTTCCCCCCTTCCTATAACTGCCATCTATCATATACTGCTGCTGTTGCAAATTCCTCATCGCTTCTATCTGTCTCACCAACCGATCCACTTGATCTGATAAGATTCGCATCCAACAGCATTTATGGCAGATATAATCTGCAGTAACTCTTAAACTCTCTTTAAACTCCCACATCTGACAAGAAGTACATATCACAAGCAAAGGCCATTTTTGCTCCTTCACAATCTACAGACCCAGAAAATAACACCATCTTATTCCTCTACAAACACTGCCCCAGGTTAAATTAATAGCTATGGCTTACATTTTAAGTTTAATCAAAAGACTTAGTTCTAAAAACATATAATCAAGAAAGAATCCACTATACTCACTACTGCAGCCTTTCTCTTGGACAGACTTAAAACAACAATTAACTTATCTGATTCTGTGCTGTGAACTGCGCCCAACAGTTCCTCCAAGATTAGTTGTGAATTTCACTGTTTGTTAATTTTCCCAGATACACTCCGATGTCCAGCGATACACGAATTCAAACAGCAAAGGTGGTAACTGTACAGTTTCTCTCTCTCTCTCTCTCCTGCAGTGTCCTCACCATGTGCTTCCTTTGTCTGCTCTTCTCCCTTCTAATCTGCTGTTGTTTTGACCTTTTTTTCCAAAGTTCCAAAACAATGCAACAGCATATAAAACAGTAATTGCTGCTCCTGGGATTCAAGGAAATCACCTAAAATACCTCAAAAAAAGGAGCAGCTCTTACAGCCAGAAATTTTTCCTGTCCTCCATCTTGGATTACCCAGAATCCTCTTGTATTCGTAGAGATATTCTTATATTAATTTTGGCCTCTTCAGCATCCCTAACTTTAATTGCCCTAGCATCGCTGGCTGTGCCTTCATCTGCCTTGGTGCAAGCTCTGGAATTCTCTTCCTCCATCTCTCTGCCCTGTCCAGAAGACAATCTTTAATATCTATTTCAGTGATTAAGCTTTCACTCATTTTACCTAATATTTTCTTCTGTGGCCAAGTATCATATTTTGTTCTATAATCTTCCCATGAAAGTGCCTCAGTAAGTTTAATTATTGTCAAAGACATTGTAAAAATGTAATTAGTTATTTCTACTCAAGTTGCAATTCCCTATATTACAACAGTAAAGACACTTAAAAAGTACTTAGTTGGCTCCAAAACAAAATTAGGTTTGAAGGATGTGGATTTTGATTTTATGAATGCACGCTCTTATGAAGGAGAAGCTTGTTAAAGATTTTTGTTGTTGCGATGTTGTGCCAATTACAGAGAAACCTCAATTAACCAGCATTTGATTATCCAAATTTCAGATTATCTGGACAAGATCGTAAGGTCCCAATGCTTGGCTAAACTGTGTTATCCGGCATTCAATTATCTGAACATTCGATTATCCGAACAAGATACTCGCCACCCGAGGCGTTTGGATAATCGAGGTTCCTCTGTAATGGGTTGATGTTCCACAATGGGCTGTACAAATGTCAGAACTTTCTTTGCATATCTTTTTCCAGTGAGCATTCCACTCAAGCCAGTTTAATTAATGTAATGATTGATAGTTTTACATTTTGTAACCATCACTGTCTAAGCTTCGGGATGGATTAGCCATTGTCTACAAACCAATTGGGGAGATTTTCTCTTCCATCAATGTGCATCTGACCAGATGCATGGGAGGAGATGAAGAATAGCCCAGTTTTTAATTAACTTCAGGAGAGTCTTGATCTTACCTCTTCATCCAAGTTAACTGCAATGCCAGGTGGAAAGGTTGTACCAGTGAGTGGTTCCCAAAGCATTCCGATGGAAGGTAAATGTACTCTACAGCAGATTCACAGACCCATTCCCTCCTGTCTCTTTGCTCGGTTAACCACTGAGACATGACAAAACCCAGGAAGCCTGCTTTACCTGTGTTGCACGTTGCCAACACTAGGATATGAGCGATGTTGACTCCAAAGTCTGATATCTGCTGCTCCTCGGATAAGGGGTGAATGGAGGAGATTTTGATCAGGGTGGATGTTCGCAGGCCCAGTGGCCATCCTATGTGGATCTGATGCCTTGCCCCAGCAGAGAATCGAGGTCATAGTTACTATTTTGTAAGGTGTACAGCATACTCAGTGTGAAAATATGCATGACAAACCACATTAGGTCTCTCAAGCCTTCAGCCTTCTCCCCCATTCAATAAGATCATAGCTGATCTGATTACTCCACTATCCTGCTAACACCTGATATCCAGGGTAGCTCATATCAAACCTTTCCTCTTACCTGGGGTATTCTTGTTCCTCTGGGTGTCAGAAATAAGCCTTGGAATTTAGAGTAAAGGAATAGAGTGATCTCACTGTGGGTAGCTATGCCCAATAAAGCCTGTCGCTTTATGAGTGCCAATATCAAATTAATGAACAAAGATGTACGCAGCCATGTGCATGTGGTTCCAGCAACACTCAAAGGTTGACTGCATCCAGAACAAAGCAGCCCACTCAATTGGCACCCAATACAGCCCCCTTCAATATTCACTTAGTTTACCATTGAAACCCAATGGTAGCAGTGTGAACCCACCTACAAGATACACTGCAACAACTCCCTAAGGCCTCTTCAACTGTACCTTGATACCCAAGACAACTACTGTCTGGAAGGACAAGGACAGGAGATACATGGGAACACTATCACCTGCAAATTCCTTTCCAAGCCACACACCGTTCCCACTTGGAATGGTATCACTGTTTCCAGCAATGTTGCTGGATTAAAGTCCTTCCTTCACAACAGCACTGTAAAGGACTGCAGCGGTTCTTGGAGGCACCTCACCACCTCCATCTTTGGGGTTATTAGGGATAGCCAATAAAAGTTGACCCAATCTTATGCCATGAGCAAATAAGTACAAAATACAACACAGATGCACCCAGTCACTTCCCTCTGGAACACTGAGCTATGCATCTACCAGTTATTTTAACCCTGGTCTTGTTAGAAAAGTTGTACTTCTGCAGTTACCTTGTGGTTCCCAGAAACCACACACAACCTCAAGTTAATTGGCAACTTGTCAAACCATAAGGAAGGCTGGTATCAAAAACACAAATGCTGGAAAACTCAGCAGGTCAGGCAACATCTGCGGAGAGAAAAAGAGTTCATGTTTCAAGTCAATGAAATTTCGAAACATAACATTTATTTTTGTGTAGTGGAATTGGGGAGAGGACAGAGGACAGAAAGAACAAGAGGGGAGGTCCCTAATAGGTTGGAGGGCAGGAGAGATTAACTACTAAAAGATGTGGTGGTTCAAAAGTCAAAGAGAGTGGTAACAGTTGGAGTAAAGAAATAAAGGTTATGTCCCAATGAGGAATGAATAGTGATATAGCAGCAACTGCATTTATTCCCACTGCAACAACACTGTTACAGGACATCTCTGCAGGGGTTCCTCAGGATAGTATCCTAGGCCCAACCATTTTCAACTGCTTCATCATTGACCTTCCCTCTATTGTTAGGTCAGAAGTGGGGATGTTTGTTAATGATTGTAAAATGTTCAGCTTCATTTGCCACAACATCCAGGTTCAGGGTGACAAGTGGCAAGTAACATTGTCTGGCCCTTGTATGGCACCAATGACCATCTCAAATGACGAACTTCAACCATTACCCCTTGACATTCAGTGGCATCATCATTGCTGTATCTCTCACTTTCAACATCCTGGGGGCTGCCGTTGACCAGAAACTGAGCTGAACTAGCCATGTCAATACAGTGGCTACGAGAACAAGTCAGAATGCTGAGCGAGTAACTCCCCTCATTTTCCCTAAAGCCTGTCTATTATCCACAAGGGCACAAGTCAGGGTTGTGGTGGAACATTCCCCACTTGCCTGGATGAGTGCAGATCCAACACTCAAGTAGCTAAACAATGAAACCTACGAACTGCGGTTGCTGTAAATTAGCAATAAAAATAGAAATTGCTGAAAAATTTCAGTTCTAAAGAAGGATCACTGGAACAGAAATGTTAACTCTGCTTTCTCTCAAAGATGCTGCCAGATCTGTCAAGTTTTTGCAACAATTTCTGTTTTTGATTCAAGAAGCTAGCACTGTTGAGGTCAAAGCAGTCTGCTTGATTCACACCACACCCACAAACATCCACACCCTCCACTGCCAATGCTCAGTAGTAGAAATGCATAACCTCCAATAAGATACATTGCAAAAATTCACCAAAGGTCCTTAGACAGCACCTTCTAAATGTTTGACCACTACCATCTAGAAGGACAAGGGCAGTAGATACATGGGACTACCACCCCTGTAAGTTCCCACTGAGTACTTCACCATCCTGACATGGAAATATATTGCCGTTCCTTCGCTGTTGCTGGGTCAAAATCTTGGAACTCCCTTGCTAATGGCTTTGTGGGTCAGCCTACATGAGATGGACTGCAGCAATCCAAGAAGGCAGTTCACCACCACCTTCTCAATGGTAACTACAGTAAGGCAATGATGCTGACCCAGCCAGTGATTCCCACATACCATGACTTACTTATTTTAGAAAGAAATTGCCAGGGGCACCCGTGCAGTCACAGTGCCTGTGGTTTTACAGCCACGATGGCCGCAGGACCTTGGAATAGCTTCACACTTCAAGTTTTGCTTTGTATTGCAGCTTGGTGCCCCTGAGGTGAATTTTAAAACCCTTGACTCACTCACTGCCCTGCTCCCCTCAGTGAATTGGCAAGCTAGGCACCAAGGAGTTACTCAGAAGCAAGGGATAAAACTATTGGGATGGCAAGCTGAGCAGTGAACCAGAGAAGGAGAGCTAGCAATAATGGGCGCACATTTTCTCGTACCCGTTTCAGTGCAATGGGGTTACATCATATCAATGACACTATTTTCCTTTACAAGTGCAATGTCAGGGCATCCACTATTTGGTACCCATCTGAATGCAGCATCAAGATATAAGTAAACGCTGGTAAAACAGTGTGTGGCAGTTTAGAACCTATTTCCAAATGACACATTCCAGAGTTTTACTTTTTGGAGTCAAATTTAAACTTTTTTTTATCTGAAATAGCACATTAGGAATTCTCTGCACTGACAATGAAGCTCCATTATGTGACACTTTCAAAAGACAATGGGTGCTCCCTTACACCCTTACCAAAATTATCCTTTTAAAATCAAGTCTTCCACATATCAATCAAAGAGTTATATTCCAGAGACTGCAAATGTCTAGGTTTGTGCAACTGATGATTTCTGAGCTGGTTTTGCAGTCATCTTTGTTCTAAAAACTCAGAGATGAACATTTTCCAACCTGATTGTTTAAAATATTAATTCTCGGATGCACGCATTATTGACCAGGTAAAATCTGTTGTTGAATCCTCAGCACCTCAAAAAGGCAATGGTGGGCGGCCTTTTTTACCCACTGGTTGTAGTTTGATGTAGATTAGATTACTTACAGTGTGGAAACAGGCCCTTCGGCCCAACAAGTCCACACCAACACGCCGAAGCGCACCCAACCAGACCCATTCCCCTACATTTACCCCTACATCTAACACTACAGGCAATTTAGCGTGGCCAATTCACCTAACCTGCACATTTTTGAACTGTGGGAGGAAACCAGAGCACCCGGAGGAAACCCACACAGACACGGGGAGAATGTGCTGAGTGGTTTTCTGATTCCTTTGAAAAGTCAGTTTGTAGCTGCATTGGTGTGGGATCAGAGACAGAACAGGGTCAGGCTGGGTAAGGATGGCTAAAGATTTTAAAAGATTACTTAGCCTAAGGGAGGAGACTTTTTTAATGCAGTGTACAGTTTGGATCTGGAATGTACTGAGCTAGTTGGAGGCAGGGTAAATCGAGGATGTCGAAAGGGAATTTACCTGAAAAACGAAAAAAAAATACAGGTTTATGAGGAAATAACAGGGACTTAGATTAATTGCTCCTTCTGAGGACCAGCCATGACACAAGGAGCCAAATTTGTGCTGGAACCATTCTCTAATGCTATTCCAAGGGGCAATTTTAGCTTTCACTTACAAAAAGGAAACAAAAAAGTAATTTAAAATTGTAACAATTTTGATTTTTTAAAAAAATTCTGATTGCTTTAATTTTTAAAGTTTGAATTAAAATCCGCAACTTGGGATTTGAACTTGCTCAGTCGTGTTGGCTCCTAGATTTGTCTTTTGGTAATGTAACACATCTCAATGTTTTTGATGACAAGGGAAGCTTTGCTTTGTATAAGATGCTAACATTCTGCACAAGACCTGTTTTTAACACAGTGCACTGACCCTTCGTAGTTCTACGGAGCTTGCAATGTGGTGTGCACATTGACTCACGTGGTTTCTCCTGATGTACCTTTTATACGTTTTAAATTGAATCCCGCCCCAACTCCTCAGTCTCTGTCAGGAAGTATTCTTCTGAAGGGTAATGCACAGGAGTCAGTCTCTTCTTTGACCTACTTTTCCCGTCAGCTCCTGAGCACCAATCCATCTCGAATGGACGGGAAACACTGATTGTTTTATTAATTTGGCGCAGGGAGGAGAGGGTTAGGGTATCCATGTGGCAAATTGCTGCTCTATTTATAGGCTATGCGTACAACTCCGTTCCCTCAGCTCACTGTCCCCAACATTGGACGCTGGAATCTGTGTGATCCGCTATCAGAACTGTATTGATAAGTCTTGCTGGAAACATCCTTGTGGCAGTCCATCAGCACTCATTTTTAAAGATGCATGTGTCCTGTTTTTAAAATGCTTTCACTGTCTCTCTTTCTCTTTTCCCCAGCAGTAGCTCATCAAACAGCACTCACTACCCAAGAAGTAATTGTTTTTCCTTCTGTAATGTTTTTTGTCTATAATATCACCAGCAGGCTAATTAGGAGGAGGAGACTTTCTGATACCTGGAGTGGATTGAGAGAGTATCCCTCCCTATCTACTCCCATCGTATGTATGTATCTAACACCTGGATTTCTGGTAAACATTCCCCATCAAACTTAACTCCGACACACCGAAACTTCCTAAGTCCAGGTTAACCGTGTGAAATATCTCAATCTATTTTCATCTGCCCGCGTTCAGCCCACTTTGGGCCAACCTCGCCTCCCTTGTTAGTCATCTGAGATGGGGCTGGGTGTCGGGCACGCCACCCGCGATCTGTGGGAGCTCATGAAATGAAAATGACTGGAGGAAATCCCATTCCGCTGAGAGCGACAGACGTCTGCTCGCTCCGGCCCCATCACTCGCTCCCGTGTATTAGCATAATCAGTCGCTGACTCGTCTACAGGAGCTGGGGAGGGGATGAAGCAGGAGGCTTGCACTGCTGCCTGCCTCTCTCGCATGGGATGGTTCATTCCTCGCTAATTGGATCAAGGAGGAAGTTGCAGGGTTGTCTGTGCAGTTCTGAATGGTGCGTGTGTGTGTTCTGATTTCTCTAAGACCTACCACCCCCCCCCCTGTGTGTGTGTGTTTCTATATCTGTCTGTGTGCAGATGAAAGAGGAGGAAGTTCTGTTTGTCCTCTCCCTGTCTCTGCACCACCCTGCCCCCTTCCCTCTCCCCTCCCCTCCCTCCCAGCTAATGACACCGCTGTCTCAGTGTGCATAGAGCTGTGGGCACCTGCTGCTCCTTATTAATGACTCTGTAAGCAAGCTGAACAGCCACAGTGAGAACAACAGGATGCTCCTGCCTCACGTTTGTTTTTCATGAAGGGGTGTGTGGGTGGGGTCTTTAATTTTACCCCCTCCTCCCCAGGTGTGAGAGAGAGAGAGAGAGCAGGAGCGACTTTCAATCTAAAAATAAATGGCAGTCTGAGCTGCTGAAGCCAGAGATGACTTGAGCATTCACTGGAGAGACAGGGGGTGCAGAGCTGCTAAACCCAACGTTCACCCCCCACCCCTCCCTCCCCCTCACCAAGAGGATGTTGGTGATGGGCTCCCTGTCGCTGTCCACTTGATGCCTGTAGCCCTTGCTGCTCTCTCACTTGCCCACTGTTCCTCTGGAGGCTCGCACGCAGCGGACGAGGCACCGTCCATGCGCCGGGAGGATGTCCGAGGAAGGCAGTGAGAATTCTCTGGAGCCCTCCCACCTGCCCTGCCCGACCCCGTCGACCGAAGACACGGCGGAGGACGCTTCCTCGGCGACCCAGGCGGGCCAGAACGGGGCGCTGGGGCTGAGCGGCCTCATTGCTACCTGCTGCATCTGCATGGAGGTGGAACGCGTGCGAACTTGCTTAAACTCTGAGAAGATCTGCATCATACCCATCATGGCCTGTCTGGTGAGCCTGGGTCTTTGCATTGCTGGCCTCAAGTGGGTTTTTGTGGACAAGATATTTGAGTACGAATCTCTGACGCACCTTGATCCCAAGCGCATAGGGCAGGGTCCTGTAATCTCTACTGAACAAGCAACAATTGCCGAATGGCCGCCATCAACCGCCTTTACCTCCACTTTTCCGATATCTGATTTGATCCAGACAGTGAACGATCCTGATGAACCTTTGGTGCTCCCTTCCACTCCCTACACAAGCCCCCCATCTCAGCCCCCAACCTCCCCTCCTTCCTCCCTACCCTCCTCTGTCGTGCTTGAATCTTTCTCCCCCGACCCTGTCATCACCAAAAGTCGTGAAGTGACAGAACCAGCGCCTGTCACCCTTCCCCAAATGACAGATACAAACCTCATTATCGCACCGGCGTTTAGTAAGTAACATATTCTTTTCCTTCTGGTTCTTGGGGAGGGGTTGGGGGAGGCAAAATCTATAGCCTTTTGTAATCTGCTACTTTAATATTTTCAGAAAAAAATCATGTGTCTCGTTGAGAAAGCTGTTTAGTCTGAATGTTTTGAATTTGTTCTCCAGAGAAATGAGTTTGAAAAAGATGGAATCCTCTTGACTTTATCACATAATCAACAGCACAAAGAATCTATTTTACATGCTCTTCAATATTTCATTCAGGGTAAGGGGTGTGTTTACTTGGGTGTAGACTTGCTGTCAACAAATCCCTACAAATACAGACTTTGACTTTCGTAAAGGAACTTGTGCTAAGTCACCCCTAAAATAACAGCTATCTGAAAACAGTGCAGTGGGAAATAACTCTTTCAGTCACTGGCCCTCATTGACAGAAGCCTGTTCTTTGTGTTTAACAACATTATGGGACTATAGCTGGACTGCTGTTAGCATGTTTTAATAACCTTGTGAGTCCTTGCTCATGGTTCCTCTGATTTTTACCATGTATTCCAAAAATACTTAGCCTGCAGACTGATTGCTGCTAACTCTGTTTTAGACGAAAATCTTTGTTAATTTGTTTTCTGACCCTTCCATGAATAAGGTGCGACCCATTTAAAAACCATATTCCCTATTTCATTACAAGCTGCTTTTGAATTTAGTCCGAAACACTAGCTGAAGATAAATCAGGAAGGCAGTCTATATTTATATGATTTGTTTGGAATAATCAATATTTATTCTCTTGCTAAAGGAGCTTTAGTGTGCATGTGTGTATCCTCTCCTGTGATTTCTTGCCTGGTTCTGAGATGAATTTCAAGGTCAGTCACTGCTGTGAACTAATTGATTCTAGTCTGTTCCAGAGACTTATGGAAAGACAATCCTGTTAATGTTGCCTTGTAGGTTGTCCACTTTGTACAATGACTTGGCAAGATTTTTTTTCTCTCTCTTATTAGTTCTTGGCTGCCTGCCAAGCTTTTGATCTATCTTCACTTGTTTGACTGGTTGCAAATGGTACTTTTTGCAATAGTTTTAATCTGTTATTCTGGACCCAATGCACATCCACAGCCTTTACTCAGAATATGAGAGATTTAATTCCTGCCTGAGTAATTTACTTTTACTGATGAAGGGCGTTTGCCTGAAACGTCGATTCTCCTGCTCCTGAGATGCTGCCTAACCTGCTGTGCTTTTGCAGCACCACACTCTCGACTCTAACGTACTTTTACACTGCTTTCTGGGAGTTTTACTTATATTGGCTTGCAATTCTTTTCCCTGGATATTTGAGGTCAAAATCAATTCAGAATTTGAGGGGTTAAACAGCAGAATGCAAAGCCAAGGAGTGTGTAAAGACAGCTGTGGCTAGTGGCTAGTCCTTGTTTCATGGTACATATCTTTGCTTTTCACTGCTTTCATCAAAAGTGCAAGTCAAGTCAAAGTGCATTTTGCTTTAGAAGATGGTTCTTATTCTGCAAAGTATTCAAGTCAAGCAGAGCCCCCCCCTCTCCCCCCCACCCCCACCACCATCCCCAAGCAATTGCTCAGTTTATTTTTACTCAAATGTCCTGTTTATAAGTTACACATTTGGAGATTTTTTTCAAAAATAAATATTCTGATTGGCAGAAGGACCAACAATCAGATTTGGTAGATTTAAATTGATTGATATTAGAACCATAGATGATAAAAGGAACAATTTTTTTAATCTTAATATTTTTAGATTAGATTCCCTACAGTATGGAAACAAGGCTTTCGGCCGAACAAGTCCACACCGACCTTCTGAAGATTAACCCTCCCAGATCCATTCCTCTACCCTATATTTACCCCTGAGGAGAAAGTGAGGTCTGCAGATGCTGGAGATCAGAGCTGAAAATGTGTTGCTGGAAAAGCGCTTATGCCCGAAGAAGGGCTTATGCACGAAACGTCGATTCTCCTGTTCCCTGGATGCTGCCTGACCTGCTGCGCTTTTCCAGCAACACATTTTCAGCCCTATATGTACCCTTGCCAAAGCACCTAACATAATGGGCAATTTAGCATGGCCAATTCACCTGGCCTGCACATCTTTGGATTGTGGGAGGAAGCTCACGCAGACATAGGAAGAATGTGCAAACTCCATACAGACTGTCACCCGAGGCAGGAATCGAACCCGGTTCCCTGCTGCTGAGAGGCAGCAGTGCTAACCACTGAGTGACCGTGCTGCCCACGTAGTTAGTGTCTATACAATACTGCCCGAGAGTGTAGTGGTGGTTATGACAAGTCCCACCGTGGCTTTCAAAAGGGAATTGGATCCTATTTCAAAAGGGAAAATGTTGTTCGGTGGCAGTGAAACGGGGAATAATTGGAATGGGCTGGCATGAACGCAATTGGCCAGTGGCTTCCTTCTTCTGAACTGTGGCCATTCTAAGATTCTAGACAAGGTCACTGGAACTGGTTTATGGTTTATCTCATTTCAGACAAGCTTAGGTTCGAGACGGTCAACCCGAACCTGTGGTCACCATCTTTGTCAGTTAATCTGAAATGGTGCAGCAGCCAGATAAGGAAAGACAGTGGCTGACTTCAAGCTGCAATCAAGTTAGCATTGCCAACTCTCCAGGACGTAACGACAAATCTGCAGGTCACGCCTCTGAGGAAGTCAGGAGAAAAAAAATCACCGCAGCAACAGGAAAATGTTCTTCGACCAATTTTATTTGTCAGTGGAGATTGGGGGAGATTAGCTGAAAATCAAGAATCAACCAATTAAGGAATTAAATTGTTTAAATAAAAGCAAAATACTGGGGATGTTGGAAATCTGAATCAAACATCGGGAATTCTTGAGAAACTCAGCAGGTCTGGCAGGCTGTGTGGAGACAGAGCAGTGTTAATGTTTTGGGTCCAGTGACCCTCCTTGAAAAGGGAATGAGATAATTGTCTTAAAGGAAGAACTTTGTAAGGTGACAGGAAAAAGCTGAAGAATGAAATGATTTGCTTTGTGATGGCTGTGGACAGGTGAATAAGGATATGTTGGGAACCAATGGCAGGTGATTTGGGGGCAGGGCAGGTGGAGGCAGGGTGTCATGTGATGACATCTCCAGAAAACTGACCAACCAGAGTTCATGGTCCGAATCCCCCATGAGTCAGTGTCTCCAGGAGAAAAGGGAGGAACTATTTAATTATACACAGAGACTTTGTTAGTCTTACCAGATACGGTACCCGATTCCGAATGGCAATCCTGAAGCCTTCAAAGAAGGGTGGAGTGCCTCAGCAATTGGCATCCATCAATATTGGCTGTTCTGAAAGGGTAGAAGCAACATCAACATCAGCTGCTGAAGTCGACACGATAAGCAGAATGTTGTGCATCAGATCGCAGCCCATGAACTCTTGCCAGACTCTGAATGTTGTGGGTTCAAGTCTCACGCGAGAGATATGAACACCTAATCCTCACTGGCTTTCAGTACAATACTGAGAAAGTATTACAGTGTAGGAGGTGCCATCTTTCAGATGAGGCACTAAACTGTGCCTCTTTTGCCTCTTCAGATCGATGTTAAAAAGCCTGTGGCACTGTTCAAAACAATTTATTTCATTATTTTCTTGCTGTTTGAGGAACGTTTTACTGCGGGTAACCCCCATACCACATTTCCCAAAATTACAAAATAACTGTAAGTCACTTTGGGACATCCTCAAGTGAGATGCTATACATAACGGCAAGTCTTAATTTTTAGTGATAGTTTGATTCTTTCTGACCCCTACCTTTCCCTCTGGCAGATTAATTTCTGTGTTCTTCAGATTCTCCTGGCTCCCCAGTGAGTAAAATAAATAAAACTGATTTGAATTGTCCTCAAGTTTAATCTCTCCCTCTTTCTCGTTGGGCACGTTTGTTCCCAAGGCAGTGATTACTAACAATCCCCGAGTAAATAGAATGTCAACCTCACCACCATTTTAGAAATGGTTGGACTAAATGACAGAAGTACATTTCAGGGAAAGCTCGATGTCAGAAGAGAGAAACGAAAAGAAAAATATGTTGATAGGATTTCGAGACAGCAGGGCAGGATGCAGCTCAAATGGACCAAATGACTTGATTCTGTGGCAGTGTTATTGAGCCTGTCATTGTGTGAGATGACCAGACATACGCAATTGAAAGAAAATACTCTCATGTTAATGGCTCAATTACTGATGCTCCTTCTGACTGCTCGAGTCGAAGAATTTTTCAGAGTCATTAACACTCCTGTTGGAGGAATAATACTCAAAAGAAGAACCGACTGAAGTTATTTTTATTAATTCCACGTAAGTTGAATGATTAAAAAAAGGTTCCACTGATGAATCTGCAGTTTTTTGTCATATCTCCTGCTTGTACCTTTATAATAGTAGCTCTACCCAAGTGAGCTCAGTAAAACAGTCTATCTACATGGGATTGAACGACACTTGCCCAGCTTTTCACTGTTAATATTGAGCCAACAAAGCCCTGAAATCCATCGAATCAATGACTTCCTTCTGTGACATGGTAGCAGTATAGTGATTAATGTCAACAGGGTGCCATTTGTAAAATATGAGGAGTAAAGTGGCTCCTGCATTTGCTGGTTGACTTACTGCAGTTACCGAGTAACTGTGCTGCAATTTAAGGTTTATGCAGTGAACAAGCCTTTTTTGAACCAGAGAAGATGGAGAGAGAGACACACACACACACACACACACACCCCCAATGAATGCATGTGTCAGCATGGGTGCACCTGTGACCTCTGTATTACACACCTAGATGGTCTCTGTAGCATGGCACCTGTCTGAAAAGATCATATTTGAGCTCTCTTCCCACATCTTGGCAACCAAAGGACAAAAAAACTGGTGAGGTAGTAAATTGTACAGACCAAAGTCCAGTGTTCAATTTCCAATCTGTCACCTCTGCCTAAATTACTTTACCTGAGTACCCCTGAATTATGGAGGGCAAAAACCATTTTACCTTCCTGTTCTATCTCACTCCTCAAGTACTCCTTTGAACAGTGGTCACTGGCTGAGGACAGCAGAGAGGTTGTGCGTGATGCATTTCCCAGTTGAGGGTAATTAAGGATGGGCAGTAAATGCTGGTCTAGCCAGCGACACCCACATCCCACGATTGAATTAGAAAAAAACCCATTAACACTCACTGTCTAGATTTACATAACACTTGACCAATTGCCCAAGATAGCAGAAACCTGTGGGCAGACTTGGAACAGAGCCAGTTGTAAGAGTCAACATGAAGAAATTAACATACAAGTGTATGAAATCAGGGCAGAAGTCTAGGCCATTCAAGCCTGCTCTGCCATTTAATATCATCATGGCTGCCTTGCTTGTACCCTTAAATCCGAATTGACGCCTCCTCCAGTCACCTTTCACTCCCTTACTCAACAAAAGTCTATCTATCTCAACATTAAAGTGTAGAAGACAAATTGCTTCTCGCAGAAGAAATGTTATGTTCTTGTTTGCTCTTTACATTGGTAGATCTTGTTAATTTCCCTAATGAGTGATAAAGGGATATAAAAGGATATTTGGATTCTCCTAAAGGAAGTATTCATTAGAAAATGAATTCTGTTTATAAAGTCATCACTAAATTAGTTGAAAAAATGGTTCTACTATTATACAGATAACTTTTTATAAGGTAAATAATTGCATTTAGAAATAAATGGAAGTTATGTATTGTGTTGGTGCTTAACCTTCAAGCAAATTCTCCTCAATGATTTACCCACTCTATCCCCACATTCTTTCAACCTCACTTTCCCTTCATGTATTGAACAAGTCTAACTTTGAACATTGACATAATTTCTGCCTCCGGCACTAACCCTGGAAGTGAGTTCCACTGCTACTTAATTCTCAATGTGAGAAAAAGTTTCACGCACATATTAAGTTGTCTCTATGACCCCACCTCAACCACTGGGAGTAACATGAGTTATGACAAGTTTATAATATGGTATTATATTCCTATGGCCACTCTACCTGTCTTTCCTGACCCACTGGTTCTTGTCATGTTATGCTGCACAGCTTTCCTATTCTGTATCATTACTTTGAGCACCATGTTGTGTGACTGAAACAAAAAGATGTATAATATTTCTAATGGTGTCTGCAGGTTTGTGGCAGCATGTACTTTTATGGATTCTGGGAACACATTTCAAGCTTAAACCTTAGAAATTAGCAGCTGGACAGAACAGCCCTGAAAATGACTGCCAGCATTCTAATGTATAGCACAGTCCCTGTATACATCACACACACTGGTCTTGAAAGTATTGAAAACTCATTTCTTCCTCTTTCTAAAGTGAGAGTTGCACATTTTTGCAAAAGATTCCATGCCTGGGGGAAATATTTATACACCGAGGAGGACAGTAGGAGCATAAAATGTTTTGGGCATGGTTCAGACAGAGAGAATTGTATGTTTTTAAAGGGAAGATTGGATAAGCATTTGAAGTGAAGGAAAGTTATGGAGCTATGGAAACTCAATGGAATGAAAACAAAAAAGTTCTGGAAAAACTCAGCAGGTCTGGCAGCGTCTCTAGAGAGAAAAACAATTGGATTTGGGTTGCTCCAACTAAGAGTTAGCTCAGCTGCAACAGAGCAAATGACATCTCTCTGGCCCAAAGATGGCATGGAATTTGTCAGTTGAGAGTATAATGGACATATTGTCATGTCTGAAAAATGTGTTGCTGGAAAAGCGCAGCAGGTCAGACAGCATCCAAGGAGCAGGAGAATCGACATTTCGGGCATAAGCCCTTCTTCAGGAAGGCTTATGCCCGAAACGTCAATTCTCCTGCTCCTTGGATGCTCCTTGACCTGCTGCGCTTTTCCAGCAACACATTTTTCAGCTCTGATCTCCAGCATCTGCAGTCCTCACTTTCTCCATATTGTCATGTCTGTTGAATGTTTGACTTTCATTTAGGGCAACGCTGTGGCTCAGAGTGAACACAGCTGCTTCACGGCACTAGGGACCTGGTTTGATTCCCTCGTGGGGCAAGTGCCTCTGTGGAGTTTGCATGTTCTCACTGTGCCTGCGTGAATTTCCTCCATGTGCTTCCACAGTTCAAAGATGTGTAAGTTCGGTGGATTGGCCATGCTAAATTGTCCATACCGTCCAGGGATGTGCAGGCTGGGTGGATTAGCCATAGGAACTGCAGGGTTGCAGGGACGCGGTACTCTTCAAAAGGTCGATGGGGACTCAACTGAATGGGCCGAATAGTCTGCTTCCACACTGTCGAGTTCTAGGAGTTATCAGGGGTACCTAGAGGAGAAATTGAATAGAACTACGAAGTGTTTCATGAATTTAATTGAGCGCAGGCTTTCTTTTAAAGAGTACCTATGAACACACTTGCATGTGTTTCTGTCTGCTATTTTAACCTAGGACTGGGCTGTTCCAACAAAGGGTTTTAGCAGTTGGGCACAATATAACACATGGAGAATGAAACCGTTCCAGGACATAGCTACTGACTATCATGTGAATGACCCCTTTCTCCAAACCTGTGCAACTGAGTGTCCCTTTTCGAAATGAGTGCGACATTAGCTGCAGATGAGTTTATTTTTCATACAATCTGCATTGAGGTGATAGCACTGCTACCAGATGCTGTGTAGATGAGTCACCCACTGTGCTCCGATGGCAATTTAAGAAATTGCTTCATAATGATGAGGAATTGATTTTTGTGCGATGCTGCTTTGCTATTACACCAAATGACTAATGGATACCAAAGAGTGTGGTCACGAAACACGGTGGTCAGCATGAGAGGGACTAAAAAGCAAAGGCAATGCCAACAGAGCCCCGACAAACTAACAGCAAAACCAGCTTCCATTTGTTTGGCATCACACACACAGTAAAATATTCTGTGGCACCTCTTAGGAGCCTGATCAAATACTGCGATGCAAAAGGAGATATTGAGTGTATGAGGACATATTATCCAAAGCTAGGTCAAAGAGGGAGATTTTACCGGGTATAGTAATGGGAGAGAGCGAGAGAGAGAGAGAGAATGATGAAGAAGATTAGGGAGGAAACTCCAAAGCTTAGGTTCTTGTTAATTGATGGTGTGGCTGTGAATAGTAGTGTAACTCTAATCAAATGAGCAAGAGGCACAAATCGGAAGAATGTGGAGATCTCGAGATCATGCGCAGAGACGGGGAGGTACAAGGGGAATGTAAGTCCATCAGCATTGGAGTGTTTGGTAAGTAGGACTTGGCAAAAATTAAGATAGGTGAATGCAAGCCTCCAGAGGATACAAAGTATGGGGTCTTACAAAACATTGATACATTGCACCAGCACTGTTCAAATGTCTATGAATTGCAGAAAGGCCATAGTGACCATGTCAAGCTAAAACAGAGATCTAGTGTAATACCCATGTTTTACTCTCTGTCTCACTGTGTGTATCCCAGTCCTTAAAACATCAGATTATTTGAACTGAGACTTTCTACACAGTCAAGTCCTTCAGAAGTCTTGTTCCAAATGTATGGAATCTTGGTGAGACAGCGCCCAGAGTATTGTGTGCTGTTTTGGTCCCCTAACCAAAGGAAAGATATACTTGCCCCAAGAAGGATTGCAATGGAGGTTCACCAGACTGAACCCTGGAATGGTGGACCTGTCACATGTTGAGAGATTGAGGAAACTGGGCCTGTTTGGAATTTAGTGGATGAGAGGTGATCATGTAAAGGTTTATAGAAGGGCTCACCAGGAAAGATGCAGAAAGGATGTTTCTATTGGGTGGACATCTTCCAAGACCAGGGGTCAGAGTCCCAGAATAAAAGAGCAAACCATTTAGGTCTGAACTGAGGAGGCATTTCTTCACTCAGAAGATAGTGAATTGTTATAAATCTCTTCCCCAAAGGCTGTGGGCGCTCAGTCATTCAATGTTTTCAAGACAGAGATTGAAAAATTTATAAAGAGTAATGACAAAAGGATGGGGAAGTAACGTGGTGTTGATGTAGATGATCAACTATGTTCCAGAATGGCAAGCTCGAAGGGCCGAATGGCCTACATCTGTTCCTATAATTAATATCTGACAGCATGTACTGGCTAAGATTTCCATTTGCTTGTTTTCACTTGGAAGTGCTAGTGATGGAATTGCCAAATTTGCTTAGCCTTTAATAAAAGGTGTTTTTAAAAACAAATAACAGGAGGCCACACATTGTTCACACATGAGCGAACTCATTGTTTATAAGTTTTAAATCATCAGCAGATTTAGGATTTTCTTCAACTAGAGTGTGAAAACATGGGTGGCATGATGGCTCAATGGTTAGCACTGCTGCCTCACAGCCCCAGGGACTGAGGTTCAGTTCCACACTTGGGTGATTATGCAAACACCACAGAGTCATTCTCCCTGTGTCTGCATGGGTTTCCTTCCACAGTCCAAAGGTGTGCAGACCTAGGGGATTAGCAACCCTTCCGTGAAATCCCACCGAAAAATTAATGCAGAGACGAAATTGTAACAAGTTCTGATTTTTCTAATTTAAAAATTGGAAATTGGGAAATCAGTTATTTGAAAGAGAACCAAAGTTTGACATTTTAGATCTAAATTTTATTATAATGGTTTGCTGTGCAGCCCTTCCCTTTCAGAGGCTGTCTGATGTATCCTTGCAGCAATTTCAGCAATTTCCATTTCTGTGCTGAGGTGTGTGAGTATGCGTACACAAGTATCTGTCCATGTGTGTGCATATGTAGGTGTGTGGCAATGCATTTGTTTGAATAGGCACATGAGTGTCTGTGTGCAGGCATGCACATTGATTTTGTTTTAAAGAATTTGATGAGACAATAGCACTATGTACACTAGAGAAGTCATGTCAGTCACTATTACACCTGCTATGAAACTTCTATACCATCTAATAGATGTGAAAAGGGATAGCTCTGTTCACTAGTCATCCTAACAAAAGGATACTGGTGCAGATAAAGCACCAGACGCATGTTTGATCCCCAGAGAAAACTAATGCATCCACCCAGAACATAGTACTGGAAACAATACTCTGGAAGAGAAACACAAGTGCATCTAAAGGTGTTCTGGTGATTCAGCTTGCAGCTGCTATCCCATTGTGTATATTCAGTAAAATTTTAACCTAATTTTCTTTAAAGCTTTAATTTGAAGCCACCCTGCTGCTTCCCCTTCTCCCGCTACCTCTTGATCGATATCTGATTTTTGCTTTCACTGATGAGCTCGATGCTCTTGGGAAGGCCTGAGGAGTCAAAGCAATTTGTAATGGGAAAGGTCCGGAAATGAGGAAGTTGGATGCTGGATTGTCTATGGGGAGTTAATTAACATACTGTCAGGCAAAGAGAGTGGTAATGGGCGGAGAAGGACGACTCAAATGTTGCTTTTGTTTATAGCTTTTGGTTTCTGTTTTCAAAAGGTTATTTGAAAAGAAAAGTTAAAGCGAACAGTAAAAATCGTTTTGGTTTTAATGCAGAGCGCGGACTCAAATTTCAATTGAAACACATGCAGTGAGTTGAACTGCTGGCTTCTTAGAGTTGTTTTCAAGTCATTAAATTGCCTTCTAAGGTAAAACTCCTGGGAGAAAAGAGGATGTCATCGCTTGTCCCCTCTTGCTCAAGTCCCTCCCACTTGCACACCCTCCCTTTTCATGCCCCTCACAACATTTCATCTTAACTACACCCCCATTGCGCCCCACTCCATCTTGCTCCCTCACCTCCTCCAGCCAACCTCCAGCCCATTCCCCAACTCTTCCTAATGCTGTTTCCCCCTCTCCTCCTTCCTGCTTCTCTCCTTTTCCTGTCACCCTGCTATTCCTCCTCTTCCTCTGTATCTTTGCAAACTCAAACATGTTTTCTGGAAATTAACCAGCACTCGCTGTGATTGACCTTGACAGAACTTTCAAATTTTGAGCAACATAAATATTTAATCCATCCAGCATTGTCCTGCCAGATCTTACTCAAGTCTGACTCTCTAGTGATGCTGCAATTCTTTTAATGCAGGCAAGTTGAAAGTATATCGAGCCGGTTGTCCTTTCTTTACTCCAGCCTTTGGAAATTAATCACTAGTGTGATTATTGGCTGCACGTCTCCCAGAAAGATTTATAGTGCTGGATGCTGGCAGTGAAATAGTGCTGTCCGGCTGGTGTCTGGGAAATAACCTAGTTGAGGACGACTAATAGTCTCCGAGGCTGGACAGATTGGCAGTGTGATTCAGATTGTGACATTGGCCCTTCAGGACCTGGAATCCATTGCTTCCCGTTCTCTCAGCTACAAAGAGACTGCGCTACTGATTTCATTATTAGCTGGCTGCAATGTGAGGCAGCACACAATTTTTGATAGGATACATCTCCTTTGAAACTGCAGGGGTCACAGAATGAATGTGTGCTGTGACATTCATATGCATACATTTTTTATCCAAACAATTATTCTGAAGCCAACAACCAGGACTATTAGTTTAGATATCCAATTTGTCCTGCTATGTTATTTTTACTTTTTCTAATATCTTTCTATTAGTCCACATAGTCCTCCTGCTCACTGAGACAGCACAGAGGTTACACTATTAGACTAGTAATTCAGAAATATGGACGAGTATCTGATAGGAATTCAAATAAATGTTGGTAACTGAGGAAATTAAGTGCAATTAATTAAATCAATTTGGACTGAAAAGACTGGTATAATGGGGACCATGAAACTGCTGAACTGTTACAAAAATCCTAACTCTTACTAATGTCCTTCGGGAAAAGAGATTTTCTAACCTCCCCTAGTTTAACTTGTATGAAACAACTGATCCGTGAAATCTTAACTACCCTCTAAAATGGCCACAAAACCCACTCATTGGTTTAAACATGGGTAATAAATGTTGGCCTTGATAGTAATGGCCCCAATCCATGAATAAATAACACACAAGCTGCAAAGGCAGTACAATCCTAAACTACTTCAAGGCTACTTTGAGATGAGCCACCAGCAGGTGTACAAGAGCTGTCGATGCAATGGTCTGCTCTCTAGATACTTTAACGGAGCAGGAAGATTAAACAAAAGACCTCCAAACCTGTGTGCAATGTTTCTTGGTGTTTCTCCTGTCATGTCACTGTCAGCTTCCAGTCTCGCAGTGGCCAGAAGGTGTCGAAAACACCGTATCATAGAACCCCTACAGTGTGACACAGGCCATTTGGCCCATCAGGTGCATACTGACCCTCTGAAGAGCTTCCCACCCAGACCCACCTCCCTACCCTATCCCTGTAACCTTGTATTTCCCATGGCAAATCCACCTAGTTTGCACATTCCTGGACACTATGGGTAATTTAGCATGGCAAATCCACCTAACCTGCACATCTTTGGGCTGTGAGGAAACCCACACAGACACCGAGAGAATGTGCAAACTCCAAACAGACAGGTCCCTGGCTCCATGAGGCGGTAGTGTTAATCACTGAGCCACAGTGCCACCCATTATCACCTCTCCAGTAAATAATCCAGTCTCCAATCTGACATTAAAACAGGAATGATCAGGAAGAATCTGTCTCAGTGGGAATGGTCTCAATCTTAAAGGTTAAGTGGATGATATGGGAGCAAATCCAAACTGAGGTAAAAGTCAGCATGACCGTTTCTTCCCATTCAAAGCATTTGGGCTTCATCGGCAAGATCAGCATCTGTCATCCTTCTCTAATTGCTTTTGAGAAGGTCATGGTGACTTGTGAACCCTTGCAGGTCCCAATGCTGTGAAGTTGAGAGTTGATGTTGTGGGTGTTCTATATGAAATGGGTTTGGGAGACCTATTCCAGTAGCAAACAACAACAATCTCTCTGTAGCATGGAATCATAAACATTTGACAGTTTCATTCCAGAGTCATGTAGAGAGATGCTGCAGAATACCAAGCTCATTTTGTCAATGTGCTCGTGTTCTATTTTAATTATTTTCCTAACCTATTTTCAACGAATCCTGGGCTGGTTTGGAAATAGAGAGCTGTATAAATAACTGGCTAGGAACGTGATTGCAGCTAACGAAGATAAACCCTACTAACAGTGTGTGCAACGTTGTAGTGTCTGAGTTGATGGGACTGTGAAAATGACATGTCAAGAGATCATTGGCTAAGATGTAGGATTTAAAATTGATGGATATTTTGCAGCTTTGCTTGGGACCGGAGGAATAGACTTGGCCATATCATCCCTTTCCAGGTGACAAGTTTAGACTGAAGTCAGTGATGGAGCAATTATCCATTGTCTGTGTAAGAAGTGGATTGATCGACCAAATAACCTTCCTATGTAGGTCATTTGTTCCACTAAGTATACTGACTTTCGCTCTCGTCGAGGCATCGTGAGCACAGGAATTATTTGCAAACAGAATCGAAAACAACTGCATCTGAGAAACACACAAAAATGGCAGCAATTGTATTAAAGAAAATAGAGAATTGGTACTTAGTCCCTGTGGTGCAGTAACTTCCATCAAAGAAAGACAGCTCTTCACATCCCAGCCAATTAAGTACATTAGCTGTTGTGTTTTCCTTTATGTTACAAATCAATCCATTCACAGCAAGGCATTCCAAACGTCATGGATTTAGAGGGCGAGATTTTTATTTAAAAAGAAGCATTAATTGAGGATATTAATCAGACCAGTGAGAGAAGATTTTTGCAGCTAACTAATCCCATGTGAGAGCAGATGATCCTCACCTGGATATGCCATCTCAAAAAAGCAGCAACAGAGCTATGGTAGTCCCTCAGTTCTGCTGTAGAATGTCAGTCTGAGTTGTAAGTGTTTTGAATCAATCAGCGTAGACATGTGAGACATTTCCAGTGGAGGTGGAACTTGAAGCCAGGCCTCCTGGTTTAGAGGCAAGGACACTACCACTGCTACAAGAGCTCCCAGCCTTGTTTGGGAGAAGTTGCCAAGCAACCATGTTACAGAGATGTTATGATACTGCTCTGGAGCAAGTGGAACTTAAACCCAGGCCTCTTGGCTCAGAGATAGGGACACTACTGCTGCATCACAAAAGCTCTATGGTACACCCTCAGTGATGTTTTAGTTCACCAGCCCAGCTTGTAAGTATTTTGAGTCAACCAGCTTAGACTTGAGACATTTCTAGTGTAGGTAAAAACAATGACTGCAGATGCTGGAAACCAGATTCTGGATTAGTGGTGCTGGAAGAGCACAGCAGTTCAGGCAGCATCCAAGGAGCAGCGAAATCGACGAACCCTGATGAAGGGCTTTTGCCCGAAACGTCGATTTTTGCTGCTCCTTGGATGCTGCTTGAACATTTCTAGTGTAGGCCTTGAACCCAGGCCTCCTGCCTGTTATGACTATTGTGCCACAAGAACCCAACCTAGGTTGTACGCTATTAAATTTGAACCTCATGATTTAGGCTAGAGGGTGCTACCATTTAGTTAAAAATTTCACAGTTACCTGTATAAAACTGGTTCCATTATGAATAACTTTTGGAGGTTTCCCTCAAAGCGCATTCCAAATTAAAAACCTCAAGTCAGCACACTTTCTGCAGCCCTCTTGAAGTTAATTGGCCAGTTTTAACTCTCCCTATTTTTAAATCCATAAAAGCAGGTTATATTGAGATGTCAGGGATTTCAACTGAGTAATTAATGCTGTTTCACTTGAGACAATTTTGAAGGCAACTAATTTACATCAATTACTCAGTACAAGAGAGACTGGGAGGTGGGATTACTTGAAACTTAGCCCAAACTAATAGTGTTTCATTAAAATGGTACATCTCACATAATGGAGTAATGAAATACCACGTGTTAGTAAACTATGACAAAAAAGTTTGTTGTTGAGATGCTGATGCGACTCTTGAATAGTCCTGCAGGTTAAACTCGATGAATTTGGGAATTCTCTTGATTGTTGACTTGGAAATGTATCAGCGTAATAAGGCAAGTTTGGCATTCTGAGGCCATTTTCAAATTCACGGAACAACTTTCCCTAAATACCTGGCTTTCTAACATGTTTGAATTTAACTCTAACTCTATTTTAAGCCCCTCCTCACTCCCCTTGTTATCGAGTATAATTGATGTCAGTTAGCTGCCTTCCAAGGTCTCCCTGGTCAAACTGCATTAGTGAATCATTTGTAATTCTGACATCTCAATCTGAGAGCATGTGCAGGAGTGTCACTTGGAAATGAAACACAAGGCCCACCTTCAGCCACTGAATCTGTTCCTTCTATTGGAGCGGGACACATAGTGTCCACCACCTACATAACCTCCTGAGGAAAGGCGAATGGATCAGGGGTTAAACTACCATGAAGGAAAGGTTTTGGAGGCTTGTGCTCCTTGACCTGTGAAAGTAAACAAAGTGAAAACTTCCAGGATACTGGATTCAACAAGAAAACTATCCTGGTCTCAGCTGCTGTTTGACCCGTTAAAGTGTGTTTGTTTGCCTTCTCAAATTTGGCAAACAAAAATTTAAAATTCATTGCACACGCTTTTCATTTTCTGACTTCTGCAAAAATATTTTATCAAAAGACAGATTGTAGGGGGAGGAGTGTACACCTGTATCTGTGCAAGTTTTGACTGCCTGTCTTGGTTTGTATTTACCACTGGCTTTTAAGAAACTGTGCGCGTCTCCTGTGGCTAATGCTGAAAATTCTAGATAGTTTGTGTTTTCTGCTCATCCTCCCTTAATCCCCTAAGTAGAGAGCTGCTGTGTGGGCCAACTGTGTGTCTCCATCTGCATTTCATTCTTTTATTCATCAGCATCAGCTGTGTTGAAATGTGGCAGAACTGTGCCTTTGTTTCACTGGATAGTCTACTTGTGAAAATATGGACAAGTGAAATGGTGTTCTGATTATGTTTTCTCAGCAAGTAAGGATTTTGTATTCAGCAATAAATGCCCCAATTGATGGCCAAATAGAAGGTGATTGCTGTCAATATCTTGAAATTGATGTTGTCATTTGCAAAACAGTCTGTACCCTGAATGTGCCTCAGCTTGTTCATTACATCCTCATAGAATGAGCTGTTTGCCCAAAGACTACAACAGGTTCATAGCTATTTGAACGAAGACCGGTCATTGTGGGTGCGTTGACATTTTGTTGTACGATAAATGCTCAAATATGGGTCTATGGCCATGATTCCCTTTTCCCTATTTTTTTGCCCTGTTTCATCATGAGGAAGATAAAGGAATCTTCACTACATCCACAAGAGGTTTAAAGATGAGTCATCACTGGAAACCCACATTCCTCGTAGCAACGGGTTCCATTAGTATTGACCATACACACCTGAAGACTGGATCAAAACTAGGCAAAGACTGAGTGTTTTTTCCTGAATCAACCTGTTCAGACTTGTTATAACACAGCTCTGGAGCAGGTGGGACTGGAACCCAAGTCTTCCATTGAACCACACCAGCCCTTGTATTTTGTTTCTTCAATGGAAAGAGTTAAGGAACATTGGTTCCACTCATTATCCAATCCACTGATGACTCCAAAATATTCTGCTGGCTCAATAATTGTTAGCCACGAGAGATGGGCTCCATTTTAAATGGGGTGGAGCAATGACCATGGAGCAGCCTCAGATCTGCAGGAAGCTGGAGTGATTGAGGCCTTGATGGGATATAGAATGACAAATTGAATTGCAGTCTAGACATCTTCTGTGACTGGTCCAGAGCTTGCTTTCTTGTATTCATTCATGGAATCTGCAATCCCCTGGCTTGGACAGAATTTGTAGTCCATCCCTAAATTCCCAGGGGGCCGTTCAGAGTCGACTGCACTGTTGGATCTGGAGTCGCATGTAGGCCAGACTGGGTAAGAATGACTGACTGTTTCCTTCCCTAAAGGACATGACTGAGCCAGGTGGGTTTTTCTGGCAATGGTTGCCATTAGACTCTTCTTTCCAGATTTTTATTGAAGTTCAATTCCCCCATCAGCTGTGGTGGGACTTGAACCCAGGTCCCGGCAACATAACTTGGGTTTCTGGTTTAATAGTCTAGTGATAATACCATTAGATCATAAAGCATCACCTCCCCCTACTCTTTGGAATAAACCACACAATCAGTAGAAGTTAGGATGATGGAGTGCTTCTCTCGACATTGCCATATTGTCAGCTAGATTTGAGGAGATGTAGAGAGCACCAGCTACTTTGCCTATTGTTCGCTTAAGGGCTACATCCTGTCATTGCAGGTGCACATCTCAGGCAGACCTACCAAGCTGGAAGCTGAGGAACAAATCCTCTCCGGTTTCCTGAGGTGCTTAGTGCCTGATTGAGGGGCTTGGTACCAGGGAGGGACCCACAGTGAGCTTGCCATCCCCTCCTCTTGCTGCTAACAACCTTTGCCCCTTCCCCTCATAACACCATACAAGGTGGGCCTTGATGATCTCAAACTTTAGGTGGGTGCATTACTGTTGGTGACCTTCCTTCCTGCTGGCACTGCCCAGCAATAAAGATCTAGCCTCTGGTTGGCATCATCTGGTGGGTGGGATCAATATCCTTTATGCCAGTGAAGGCCTGCCACTGTTCTGTAAGAGCCTGATTGGCATTGAGGGTGGCAGACCAGCATGTAGGGGGTGGGCAATGGGCAATGTGATGGAAATGACCTGATAGTTATAAAAACATTAACACCATCCCCTTCAAAGAGGTGAAGCTGTCATCCTGGCTAAGCCCACCTGTGGCTTTAAAGTCACAAGAATGGACAACAAATACTCCTTCGCCCACATGTTTTACCTACTCTCAAAGATTCTATAGATCATAGAATCCCTACAGTGTGGAAGCAAGCCATTCAGTCCATCAAGTCCACACCACCCCTCTGAAAAATATCCCATCCAGACCCATCCCCTATCCTATCCCTATATTTCCCACTTTCACCTAGCCTGCATGTCCCTCGACATTATGGGTAATTTGGCACAGCTAATCCATCTAACCTATACATCTTTGGACTGTGGGAAGAAACCCAAGCACCTGGAGGAAACCCATGCAGACATGGGGAGAATGTGCAAATTCCACACAGACAGTCATCGAAGGCTGCAATTGAACTTGGGTCCCTGGCATTGTGAGGTAACAGTGCTGTCCACTGAACCACCATGCCACCGACAATTAACTCCTGGTGTTGATGTCCATATTCTTACAGCAAAGACATAGCTACAATTGTTAATGGCAATAAGAATTACAATTAATGATCTTTTGAGGGAAAATCTTTATAGAAGCATTATATACGTGGTACTGGTTCAATTTATCATCTCAACTCCTTTGCCACTCAGCTATAACTGCTTGTTGTCTACTCTGGGTGGTTAATATGCTTGTCCATTGGACCAAATGTCAATCCCAAACTAAGCCTCTCTCTCTGAAGTGTGACTAATCATTGCTCATTGAGTAGGAAGCAAGCCAGGTTTGCTGACATCTGGTGCCAATCAATATCAGTCATTCTGAGCTAGTTTGCTATTGCTGTGCAGTTGTAGATAAATAACTGGACATTCTATGCATTCCTCTAATTCTGTCCCTTGTACATCATCTCTCCGATGTTTTCAAAATGTGCACAAGCACTGCCTACAGGGTGGAACATTGTGTGAGTTAAAAGTGGGCACGAGTAGGTCAGGGCGACTAACAGCAATGGAATAGAACCAAGAACAATTCAGGAAAACTCCAGAAACAAATCTATAGAGTTTGAAGTTAATCAACAAATCATTCAAAAACCCAAGTGAATTACAAATTATTCACTCATTTGCTCTTCTTTCTTTTTTAAGGCACAACTGTTAAAAGCCATTAAAGGCTCATGCCTGGTTTCATTCAGGCCCTGAATGTTCCCAGGCCATGGCAAACAGTCAACAAGGATCAGGAGGCCGCTACCATGTAGTGATGCTTCTTGGTATTGGGTGGAATTTGACCCGCCTATAGATGGAGAGAGTTCAACAATATCAATTTAGTTTAGATCAGGCTGGACGGCAGGGTTGGGGGGAGGGGGCTTCAGTTATCCCCAATGCAACCCTCCTTTTCATCCCAGAATTGGTGACCAGTTGGTCTCACAAGGGCAGCTGAGCTGGCGGCCCACTTGCTAGAGACTGTGTGGGGATCCTAAGGCTCAAGTTGAAGAACTGACAGCCAGGCATTGCATTGCTCTGGCCACTTGGCATCTTTCATGTTACAGATCAGCTAGGAGCTTCCAAGCTCTGAAATGTGGCTCTTCCTGGCCTTCTCATCTCTATTGACAGGACTCAGCCTGATCTGAAGTTGCACAGAGATTACGTTACAGGAAATCCAGCTGCCTCCAAGACAGAGGGCACTCTGTGGGTGCACTCCTTCTGGTGTTAGTGCTCATGAGAAGATCTATAAGCCCAGACCTATGAGGCCCATGCAGTCCACGCTTTTTGGCATTGGGCTAGAATTCAACAGGAATGGTCAGCAACAAACCTCCAGTGATTGCTGTTTCTTGGTTTCATTTCTACAAAATAATGTCAGACAAGACTTTTTAGTGAAAAAAAAACTAGTGACCTTTCATCTGGGTCAAGTTGTTAAACAGGTCACAAGAGATATTTACTGTGATGTACAATGGCAATATATGTAGAACAGACTCATATAAAAAATCTGAAACCAGTTCATTCTGTTTAAAACCATGAACCAGTCAGGTGATTACAATTGTAGCAAAAATGATAAAAGACTTCATTTATGTGGAGAGACTTGAGAAATCGTGATTTAATATTTAATAGAGAAGAAATGTAATAGAGATGGCTTAAAATCATGATTGCTATTTATAGGTGTGAAACTAGGAGAATTCATTTGCCATTGAGAAACGCGTCAGTAATGAGAGGAAACAGATTTAAGAGAATTGGCAAAAGAACCGCGGTTAAGTGCAGTTTATTGTCAGAGTCTGGAGTAAATTCTACAGTGACTTTCAAAAGGGAGTTGGAGCAATACCAATGTGGAAAACCTTGCAAGGCTATTGGGGGGAGAAAAGCAGGGAAGTGGGATTAATTAGATAATTCTCAGGTGCGAGTGTCACTGACATCTACAGTCAATCCCTTGAGAAGGTTTTTGGTAGCAGCCTCCTTGCACCACTGGTAGCAATTTGATATAATTGTCTTTCTGAGCCCCTTTGGAAAGCAATTCACATCTTCATCAGTGTGCGATTGGAATTGTGTGAGGGTCAGACTGGATGGGGATGGCAAAAGATTTCTCTTCTACAGGCAAGTACATTCTTTGTGAAGCAAATAGTTGGGATGCGGAATGCGTTGCCTGTGAGCTGGTGAGAGACTGGGTCAGTGAAGGCTTTCTGAAGCGAATTTACCTGTAAAAGAAAATCGAAGGGACACAATACAGACTTGAATTGGATGGGTGCTCCTTCAGATGGGCTGAACGTCCTCCTTCTGAGCTATATCCATTCAATAGATTTTTCCTCAAAGACTCGATAGACCAAATTGCCTCCTGCCAGTGCTATATCACGTGATCCGATGAAATCAAACTAGTGCATAGAGGCCATGGCTGGTGTTTTGAGCATCAATGACCCATTTCCAGGGCATGGTCAAAGAGAACTGATTTATGTCTTTAATAAGGAGCGTTGCATATCCCTGGCCATTTTCAAAATCAACAGTTCTGCAGCGTCTTCACTGCTTCGGATAGAGGATGTCCTTGAATGAAAAGCGTACAGTGCCCAGAGGATTTTAAAAAAAAGCTTGAAAAATGTTGGAAATTGTTATGACTGAGTAACAGCTGCAGTCAAATCTTTGGGGGATTCGGAGACATTTTTGGCCAGCAGTGAAACAGGGATGGTTTGGTTGAGGGGGAGGGGGGGTGGGAGGTGCTGGAAGAAAGCTTTTCACTGTCTAATTTCACAGCATCATGCTTGAGCCTCCTTCATTTACAGAGGTTAGGGGTGGAGCTGATAAAAGTATCTCTCAAAAGGGATGGAAGTGGCTATTTTTGTTTGAAACTGTCCTTTTCTCGAACTGTGGACTTTTTGAAAGAAAAAGCGCAAAGGAGGATTTTAACCGGAGACTGTTCAACTAGCATATCTGCTGAGGTAATATTCTGGAATTGGTGTGAAATGATTGCAGCACATTTGAACGTGTGACAAATCGAGCTCTTTGGTCAGTAACAACCCATGTTCCACGGAGGGTCATGTGTATATAAATTGCTCCACTACATGTTAAAGCTTGGAAGAAGTGCTTGGAAACTGGTCCATGTGAGCAATTGCCACTTTGTAATACTCTAATTGCCAAGTTAAAATAATCTCTGTAACAATTCGTTGGCATTCCAAAATAAATCCACGCCTCTATTTATGTGGATTTACAAGCTATGTAACACTATATGTGTACAGAAGTGATTACCTCATTTTAAAGTGCTGCACACATTTGTACTCTTCAATAATCTGAAAGCGACATTTGCGTATCCAAAGCAAAACGAGCTTGATATTGTATTAGAACACACACACATTGTGAAAATAACACCTACCCACTCACTGTTAAAACAAGCCCAGGTCCAACATATAAGGTGGAATTTGTCAGAGACTTTAAGATCAGCTTTTAGACCCGGGATAAGAGGAATTAATCATTACAGAATCCCTACAATGTGGAAGCAGACCATTCAGTCCATGCCAACCCTCCAAAGAGTAGTCCATCCAGACCCAGTCACCCATAACCCTGCATTTCCTGTGGCCAATCCACCTAACCTGCACATGCCTGGATACTCTGGGCAAGTTAGCGTGGCCAATCCACCTAACCTGCACATCTTTGGGCAGTGGGATGAAACCAGAGCACCTGGAGGAAACCCACGCAGTCAAGCTATGTAATACTATATGTGTACGGAAACAATTACCTCATGTTAAAGTGCTGCACGTATTTGTACTCTTCAATAATCTGAGAGAGACATTTGTGTATCCAAAACAAAATAAGCTTGATATTGTATTAGAATACACACATATTGTGAAAACAACACCTACCCACTTATTGTTAAACAGGCCGAGGTTCACAATATGCCAGGTTCACTCCCCCATAACCCTGCATTTCCCATGGCTAATCCACCTAGCCTGCACATCCCTGGATGCTATGGGCAAGTTAACCTGGCCAAATCACCTAACCTGCACATCTTTGGACAGTGGGAGGAAACCAGAGCATCTGGAGGAAACTCACATGGACATGGGGAGAATGTGCAAACTCCACACAATCACCCAAGGGTGGATTTGAACTTGGGTCCCTGGTGCTGTGAGACAGCAGTACTAACCACTGAGCCACTGTACCACTTAGTTTTTTTATCTTTAGCATTTTGAGGACCTGATGAACATCTTTCGGAACAAAATGATTGTAGTGTTGTAAGCTTATTTTATTATTGAGTGGTTACAGAGAATAAAGAAGCTCTGTTTGTTGCCACCTATCCTCCACCCTATCATTCCTTATTTCCCTGACTCAGAGGGCAGCTGAGCTATCGTGACCTCCTCTTGATTGTACACAATTATGGGCATGTTATCAACATTCTTATTAAGGTAATGAACAAAGCTGATGGGAGGAAAGTAATTTGGCTGTTGCCAGCACAAACTGACAGCCTGGTCTGCTCTAGAAGAAGAGAGACTGAGTCAGCAAGCACTCAGAGAAATACAGCCTTCTTACATCTAATAGGAACGTCCCAAATCCCTTCGGGCGAAATGAGCCATTTGAAGCAGTGTCATTGTCATAATGAACTAAAGCATTAAGGAACTAACAGAGTAGATCACTTATTCTGTAGTCAGTCTTAACAGTTGACAATATGGCAAGGGTACATCAGGATAGATAATGTGATATTTTGTAGAGAGCTCTCCAGTTTTGGGTGGTGCATTGCATTGAAGTAGCACCTCTGTGCCACTTGTACAAGAAAAGCAAACCCCCCCTCTAGAACCAGGTCACTTATATCCTTTAGGGAAGGAAATCTGCCCTCCATCGTCTACATGTGACTCCAGACCCACAGCAACATGACCGACTCTCAACTGCCTTGTTGAGTGGACTGGCAGCCGTGTAGTTCAAGCGCAGTTTGGAACGGGCAGCAAATGTTAGCCCTGCCAGTGACACCCACATCATTTGAAGGAATAAATAAATAGTTTGCAGTGAGAAAGAGCAGGGAATTGGGAACTAGTTGGACAACTCTTTCAAAGGAGTCAGCACTGGTATGAATGGCTGCCTTCAGAGATGTACCATTCCTTGATTCCATATAGAGTTTTTAACTGGCATATGGATACTTGTGTAAGAGTTTGTATACTCTCATCATCACACGGGTCTAACTACATGGATAAAGTCATACTAAACCAGACAATCCTACCATTCCATTGGTGGGAGATTGGGTGTGAGACATTCAGCGCCAGAAAGGGGAATACGATCTGCTGCTTCACTCCTTGCTATAAGTGACTGTTGCTTTGGGAGAATAGAAAGCTCCTTGCATTGTAACAGCCTCTATTTTCCTCCCTTTGCCTTGCAAAGACATAAATATCTCGTGATGGAGAGGGAAGCCAGAGGGTTTGCTCTCCTTGTACAATGGCACAGAGGTGCTACTGCAATGCAATGCACCACCCAAAACTATAGAGCTCTCTACAAAATATCACATTATCCATCTTGACATGCAACCCTTGTTGCATTCAGTTGCATTTTTGAAAGTTACTATTGAGTCTGCATCCACTACCCTTCAAAGCAGCACCTTCCAGGCCATCATAACCCACTGCAGAGAAGAGGACCCTCAAATTACAACTGAAAAATGAAAGCTGTAGACATTTTGTTCAGGACCTCAGTGACCCTCCTGTGTTTGTTTTTGTTTAAATAAATAAAACACAACGACAAGCTCAGTAGCATCATCCCACCAACATGTCCTATCCAGTGGCATTAGCGTTAATGAGGTACCCTGCTATAACCTGACAGTGCCCTACCCCCTATCATGTTCCTTTCACATGACAAGAAAGGGGTAACACAGCCTGTGAGTTTTTAGTTTTAAACAGTCACTAAAAAATTAGGAAATATAACAGATGTCCAAATAGTTTTCCTTAGGAGGTCTATTTCTCAATCACCAAACTGCCTGTGGAACTGACACCGATTCAATTGTGATGCTCAATATCTGGGGAACACTGGGCAGATTGCAGTATCTCTTCCTGCCATCATATGAATGTTCCTCTGCAGCCACAGCCAGTTTGAAGAAAGGCTTCCTTCCCTCCTGCCAGCACCTGCACATTGCATCTTTAGGCTTTAATAAGCATGCTGAGTGATGAAGAGCGTGTGAGCTTTAGCGTATTGGAGCTATCCCCAATAGACACATTGCTGTAAGCGCCTTGGGCTGGAGGTTCTGCAGTAAGCTGGCATTGGTCCTGTCAGCTAGCCTGCTTCATGAAGTTAAATGTACGAAGAGCTGGACTCTGGCCAGATACTTAATGGATCATGAGAAAGCTTTTTTTCTCATTCAGCCTCTTAGCAAAGTCAATAAGTCAGGCAGCGTACAATTTACCTTCATTTGGAAAACTCTTCAGGCAGTACCCAGATAAGTGCTTTCAAAACTGCTCCTTGACTAGCGTGTGGAGAGATATAAAGTGAAGCTATATTGTACTAAATTTTTTTTGTCAACTTCAATTAGGTTTATTCGTAGATTAGTGTCAGTGCAGCAAGTGACTGAATCATCGAGCCTTGTCACACAGAAACTATTTGACCCATCACCCCTCTGCTGGGTGTTTGAGGGAGCCATCCAATTTAGTGTCATAGCACGGTATACACTTGCTCAATCCAAATGCCTTTGAATGTTCTCATGGGCAGAGTTTAATGGATCTACAAGCAGAAGATTTCTAATGCCCTTTAAGAAGGGACATCTGCCTGGCTTACCAGGCAAGACTACTTTCCCCAGTTGCCTTCCCCCGTCCCTCCAGTTTCCATTGTGAAGAACCTGCGCATACATTTTTGGTAGGGCAGACTTGATGGGCTGAAAACCCTCTTGTGTACATGGTCTTAGGGCTCCTAGCACCACATTACATGGAGTTCCAGCAGTGGCTACCACTCAGAACTAATTGTCATGGTACTGCCAATTCATTGGGAAGTGTATCCCACCCAGTGTTTTGAAAGCCTGCCCATGGAGTCTGGTTCCACAATCCTTTCAGTTAAAACATTAAACATTCCAGATTTTAATGCTCCTCTATGTAAAAAGTAAACTCATTTCTCTTTTGACCCCTTTAGCAATTATTTCAAATCTATAACATCTGGTTATCCTGTCTTTTGACAGGGGGAATAGTTTACCCCTGCTTGCTATACAGACACCCCTTCATAGCTTTAAGCATCAGATCTCACTTTTGCTTTCTTTGTGAGACAAATGCCTGATGAAATATGCATTTGTACTTTGTCCTTGAAGAATGTTCTTGTTTACTTGCTGGAGTCTCAGGCTGCTGAAGGTTTCTATCCATTAGGCAACCTGTCACTTGTCTCTTCTCAATCATGCGATGAGTCCTGTGTTTGCATCTACCTCTGAGCTCCCGAGAAAGGCTCTTTGTCTCTACTGTGTAAGCAGAGTGCAAATAAATTATAGAATCTGCCATAATGGCAGATCTGCACATCCTAATCTGTTCAGCAGGGATTTTCTTTTCCCCAACATTGTTAATACTGCAGTCTGGATCTCTTCGTTTAACAGCAGAGTCCAACTGCCCCGTAAGGCTCGAACAATGTGCATGTCACTAGAATTAGACATCAAGAACTTGTTCCAGAGCTGGTGGCATCAGTGCCTGGAAAGGTTTAGGCTCAATTCGTCATAACATTGATTTGAAGTTAGTTTTAAACTACAATCACCCAATCCCAACCAACTTAACAAAGGCACACACTGACTACAAGAAGATCAGTGCAGAGAGACCTCTGGCTGTTACATTTCACTTCATTGCTTGCTGTCTTTGTTGTGGGACCTCAGTGTTTCAACTGGAAGCTCACCCTCTCTTAAGTGTATTAGTGGATGCTGTGCATACCAACTGATGGATACCTTGGAGGAAAAGGCAATGTGCACCTAGATATCAGGTAGGTTTACCAATTGGTGCTCATTTGTCATTTCTCTGCCTTCTTTTGCCAACACCCCCAACATCCAACGTGATTCTCTCTTGTGTGCTTCAACAGTTACTCAAGTAGATATTTATTTCTTCTCCAAGTGAGAGGGGCTGAGGAGGCCTGTTGATGGTCTCCTCATCCCACCAACCCTCCCACCCCACCCACTCCCCACGTCAGACTGTTGCTGATGATGAATTAGGATTGGGAGGATAATTGCTGTGGAGTATATGGATGCTGATATGCACCATCCAGGCTAAATGGCTGTAAATTCGATGCACGTACTGTGAGCTAACAATGAATCTGAGTTTGAGAGATCTCACTCGTGGTGGACGGGTGGAACCCTCGTTTAATCCCTGGTGCATTGTGGTGAGACAGTGTCAAATCAGTTCTGTGGCCTAGATCCAGGGTTTGTGTAATGGGTTTGCTGGGGAACATTCTTCCCCCCTCATTTTGCCGTGTTCACTGTAGATTTACATATTCAAACAATGGACTGTTCAGGCATTGAACCAGTTGGGATCAATCTGATCCCTTTGGACAAGAGATTGAATGTCTAAGATTAAGAAAACATTTAACACCAGCGCCATTCTTGAGAAGCTTAGGGGTTTGTTAGCACCATGTGTACGATAAAGGAACCCAAACAATGTGACTGGCCAGAGAACTCAATGCAATTGATAGACTTGAGTTAGAGTCGATCAAAACTGACTCTGACACACACTATATCAGTTTACGCACAAACAAAAATACTTGGAGACTGTCGGCCAATCCAGAAACCCTGGTATTTGCATCATTCCTTAAGGAGATTTTTTTTTGGGGGTGATCATATTTCAACCTATGGTTTTTTTCAGATTCCATTTTTCTATAAATTATAAGTATAATCAACACTGTCTGGACATATTTCTGGAGATTTCAGTGTCTGACCTTAGACTTCTGACTGTGCCATTTCGTCCCATGCCCATCCCATTCTCGCTGCCTTTGATTGGCTCGATATTACCCAATCGGCTGAATCATGGTTGCCAGTTGAGTGACCATTTCCTACCCAGCTGCTCTGACAAATGAAGGTTGGAAAAATGTCCCTGATGACTTTTCTTTTTATCTCGGGTGTTGCTTGGAGTCACACCCGAGAGATAGATGTTTAATTCCTGGAAACCTCAGAACAAACCTCAAGGGTTTTGCAACTCTAATTATGATGCAGCAGTCCACAGACAGAAATTTGCATTAAATCTGAGCATCAATTTTCCACTTGTAGCTGAGTGCTCCAATCTGAGCACATAATGTTTGGATAACAGTAAATAGCCAGTAATTACATTCTCTTATACCTCACTGTCAGCAAGGTTGTGTTTTTACCAGAGCAGATGCCCAGTAGCATTTTCAAACAGGAAATGCTGCACATTGTCAGGGAATGAGAATAAAATTACTTGTTATATCCAGGAGAGCAACACACTCTGCCACATGATGACCCTATGATTTCAGTATCATCTATACTGCACAGCCAGGAATTTAAGGACTATAATCCTGCAAATCCCCCAAAACAGTGAACCTAATACTTATGCAAATTGACTTTCAGAGCTGTACATTTAATAATGCTGTCATGATAGTGTGTTTCGATTCACAAGTGAATAAACCCTTGCGGTACATTCACTCTCTTGCACACTTATTCAAATGCCAGCTCTCTCAATTACCTGTTAAGTGTGCTACTTAATTTCTGAAGAAGAAAGCCAAGTGATTAATTTAATGTTTCTAAAGCCAGCAATGAGGGTGTAAGCAAATGTGGGAAATTATTCTTTGATCTGTCTGGGAGTGAGAATTGCCCTGGGACATTGCCATATTTGTCTTTGAAAAAGTATTTTGAAGAGGTTAACTCCAGGGGTCAGCTATGTCAACGTGTCCTTGCACTTTGTGCCTCAGGGCTGTGTCCTTGTTAGTAAGTTATGAATCGGATCTCATGGGCTGGCCAAACACTTGCAAGTCATGGGTCACTGACTTTGGGCACTCCTCACACTAAAGCACTGTCCCACCCTCCTCCCCACTTCAAATACTGTTGTTGGGACAGGTAGGGGGCTGTGTGGAGTGCAGATAGAGCATGTGATTTATATCCTGACACCGATTGATGGATTAGGCCTACCTTCTGCTCTCATTGTCTTCCAAGTTTTGAGTGAACCCAAACAACATGTTTACTAACAACATGTGGAGAGGAAGTGGTACAAAGAGGTAACTTTGCTTTGAAAAGAGCAGAAACACAGTGGTGAGGAGAAAGATCCCTCCTTCTTTTATTGATAGGAAGTGCCTGCAAATTCAACCGTCTGGTAATAATACAGCCGGCGGCCATTTGTTATCCTTTTGGTGGATGAAGACGTTATTCAGGAAATGATGCCATTCAGCAGAAATATCAATGTCACCTGCTAATTATTTAGCGACCACTTTTTTTCTTTCTCTGTACTGTGTGCAGTGATAATTAGTCTTGTCCCAGTTTTTGTCACATTGAATTAGAGTATTTGACCGAATTGCATTTATGATTATGGTGGAGGAATTCACTGAAGATGTTAAAGTCTAGCCCTCCTCATATCAGATACTAACTGAACCGGACAGCCCCATAAGATTAATTGCCAGAGTTTGCAAAGGATGGCTGATTGAAATTAAGCTCAGCCATGTGGGGGAGGAGTTAGAGAGGAAAAGCATCCAGAGTCTAACTTCCTGGTCGCCATAGCAACATCTAGGAATCAGTGATGGTGCACTGGTAGTGTCCTTATCTCTGGGCTAGAAGATCTGGGCTCCAGCCTCACCTGCCTCACAGGAATGTCATGACATGTGCGAACAAGTTAAATAAAAGTAATTTGAGCAAACTTGGAGGTGGCCACAATCACTCAGTTTTCCACTCGGCGATCAGGAGTTGAGTTCAGGATGATTTCGGTAGGGGGTGCCAGTGACGTAGTGATTTAGTCACTGGACTGGTAATCCAGAATCCCAGCCAAAATGTACTGGAGCCATGGGTTCCTCGATGGCAGATGGTGAAATCTTAATGCAATAACATCTGGAATGAAAAGTTGATCTAATGGTGATCGTGTTGATTGTCATAAACCAAAAAAAACTGGTTTATCAATGTCCTTTAGGGAGAGAATTCTTCCATCCGTGCCTAGTCTGGCCTACATGTCACTCCAGACTCATAGCATTGTAGTTAATCATTAACCACCTTCTAAAATGGCCTAGGAGGCCATTCAGTTCAGCAAATGGGCAACAAATGCTGGCCTTGCTAACAATGCCACATTCTCTACAAATACAACAATAATAACAAAAACTTGTCATGTGTTGAATTGCCTGCCATCCATTTACCTGACAATAGAGGTGGAACATTGGAAATGTTTCTGTTACCTTTAAATGGATGTACTGTGAAAAATGTTCATCACTAATTAGAGTAATTATGCAGAACAGTCTTTTGTCATTTGCATTGCATCTTATCAGGGCTACTTATATACAATGATAATGATTAAGGAGTAAGTAAAGATAGTGATGGCAACTGGTGAGTAATCTGAATGGTGTATGAGATTGTAGAGAGAAATTCTTTAGAAATTGGCTGTTCTGGATGAAAGAAGATACAGGTCCTCACAACATGGCACAATATTTACACAGAATGGGGCCATTCGGTCCAACCTTCCATACTAGTCCCTTTGTGCCTTCCTTCCTTTTCGTGATTTCACCATCTCTTGTTGTTTTTCTACTCCATGTATATATCCAACTTGCCAAATACAACTATGGCATATGGCACATGCCTCATGCACTCCACATGGCAGTGAGTTCCACCTTTCCCACCTTCTCTGAGTAAAGAACATGAATGAGAACCTGAAGTCATAGAATACCTACTGTGCGGAAGGAGGCCATTCAGCCCATCAAGTCTGCACCAACCCTCCAAAGAGCATCCAATCCTTATTCCCACATTTATCATGGCTAATCCACCTAACCAGCACTTCCCTTGATACTATGGGGCAGTTTAGCATGGCCAATCCACCTAACCTGCATGTCTTGGACTGTGGGAGGAAACAGAACACCCGACAGAAACTCATGCAGACACTGGGAAAATGTGCTAACTCGAGAGTGGAATCGAACCTGGGTCCCTGACACTGTGAGGCCACAGTGCTAACCACTGTGCTGCCCTGCAGTGATGCAGAAGAGCCAATTCTTCTGCAATTGTCAACGGTGCTCACAAGGTGGATAAAAAGAACACTTAGCAGTTTCACTCACTGAGATCTGCATTTTATGCAGTGCATTGTCCGCCAGACCTTGGCACTGTCGGCTCTGTGCCAAGTAGAAACCAGCGCAGTAAGGGCTTTTGAGCTATTTTACTCCTTACAGTAATTGTACCTATTGCAAACATCTGCAGATTGTTTTAACATGTGGCAGCTCACTGCATAACGATTCATTGGTTTCATCGATTCTGCTGCACTGTCTTGCCAAAGGCAGTTTAATGAATCTTTCCAGGTCACAAATTGACTGCAAAGGAATGTGATCCTGGTATTGAGCAGGATGACACAGCCCCTGGTACATTTCCTTAACGGAAGCGCGCCAGAGTGGAGCATGGATTTTAAAATAAATTAGAAAATCAATTAAAGAAATGAGTAAAGGAGGACTTTGTTCATTTAAGCATTAGATGGGTTGGCGCTGGAGAGAGATGTATTGCTGCTTTGCATAGTAGCCGTTCTCCTCTTATTTGAGCTGACCACTCAAGTAGAAGGTAGCAGTTCAAGGCTTACCATTAACTGAAAAGGGGAGTATTTAGTAACACTGTGTAATTGTCAAAGAAGTCTAATCTATCATTCCTCTGTGCTGATTCCATCATGCTCCCTGGAGATTTTTAATTTTTTTTTTATCCATGCCTTGCGTTTTTTTTTAAAAATCTCTCACTGCGCTCACTTATGTTGGTCAATTATTACACACCCCCTGCCAGCCAAGCAGCTCATGATCAGCACTTTGCCAAGCTTCCTATGATAATGATTACTGGATGTGACTTGCGACACAATTAAAGGGACTGAGCCCCCGCTGATTCGGAGGGCAGTTAAACACGAGCAGCTTTTGCAGCAATTGATCAAAGCAAGCATTGACAGTCGGTCCACTTTTATCTGAGCCGCATTGTATACCTCATAAAGGATCTTGCTTGCAAGTCAATCTAGGGTATGTCCACCATTTTATTCAGTCATGTGTGAAAGGACAATGCTACTATCCTGCCCTAGAGCAGAATGGGTCAGAATTGCTGGCTTACAAGCCCAGAAGGCCCTGATGCCAAGAATCCATTAAGCTTTCATTTTCCAATTGCCCCCCCTCCACATTCCATCCCACTCTTCCAGGGAGAAGGGAAGCTATTAAGAAGTAACCTTTTAGCACAACCTCCTTATCTAATAAAGCAAAGGTGGCCTGCTGCCTGTTAAAATTCCCACCTGCCATTGCTCCCACTGTGGTCCCCTGACTGAACAAGATGTGAGAGGACCTCATTATTCATTTTGAATTAAGTACATCTTACAGCCAATTAGACATGCTGACGGCAGCAAGTTATCTGAAAAGCAATTGCAGGTTTCAGTAAGGATTGGGTCGTGTGGATTTACATCACTCCCTCACTCTCTCACACACACACACACACGCGTGTGTGCGCTTTGACTCTCTCACTCTATCAACCACAGGCACTCACAGTCACACACTCACTCACTCTCTCATGTGCGCACACTCACTCTCACACACTCACTCTCACACACTCACTCTCACACACTCACTCTCACACACTCACTCTCACACACTCACTCTCACACACTCACTCTCACACACTCACTCTCACACACTCACTCTCACACACTCACTCTCACACACTCACTCTCACACACTCACTCTCACACACTCACTCTCACACACTCACTCTCACACACTCACTCTCACACACTCACTCTCACACACTCACTCTCACACACTCACTCTCACACACTCACTCTCACACACTCACTCTCACACACTCACTCTCACACACTCACTCTCACACACTCACTCTCACACACTCACTCTCACACACTCACTCTCACACACTCACTCTCACACACTCACTCTCACA